>NC_054377.1:54623791-54923791 GCF_017654675.1 Xenopus laevis | reverse complement strand
TTAGTATATCAGTAGTGGACAGCAGTTGAGTCTTGGGCAGTATGTGTAGGGTCTCTTTGCCATTGAGCTAACTCCATACTGGTCGTAAAAATTCTGCTTTAAATATTGCTAACATTCTTATTACATATTAAAAAAATACATTGTTATATGTCATTGAGTAGATACTGAGTACTCATCTTCATTTTTAAAAGAGATAGCTCCAACTGTGATTGACTTGCTTATTTTTCTGCTTTGTCATACTTGTCATACTTGTCATACTTGTCATACTTGTCACAGTTGTCACAGTATAATCTCCAAATTAGAATAATACATAAAAAAAATCTGTTACCAATGTAACATGCAATGGATTTTTAGGCAACACCATAAAAAGATTGATCAAGAGAATTATTTCAGCCCCATTGGGAAGTTATTCCTAGGGCTTGATGAAATCAGAAAATCAGAAATATCCATACTCTCAGGTTATTTATACATGATGAGGCTTTCAAATGGCCTAAAAAAGAGAACAAGCTAAGACAGAAAAAAAATAATAGGTCAAGGATTGTATTTTGCATCATTGTTCAGTCATCTCTTTGGCCTGTATAGTGCCCTCCTAATCACCAGTGCCTTGCTGGTGATGCTGGGGGTACAATGGAGCGAGGATAGAAGGTAAACTGTACACACAGGTGCACGTGCAGAGGATGAGGTGGGGCGTGCAGGATCTGTCCAGAGGATGGGGGCTAATACTGCACCAAGCTCCTGCAACTCTAGTTAAGTCATTGGTCTTGGCCTCTCTAGGGGAACCAACACCACAGTTTGGGAACCAGTGACCTGAAGCAGCAGTGTAAATCTACACTACTGAATTGAACCATACAGCATCATTGTAACTGTACACTGGCTGATAGTAGCAGACATTTGCAGTGTTAAGCTACACTACTTGATATATGCAGGCAGTGTGAGTTTAGGAGGGCAGTATTAAATACCAGCAGAAAGTGGCAGTATAACCCTTCCTTAAAGGAGAACTATACCCTAAATTGAAAAAGCCCCTACCCCCTTACCCTACATAAACCCCCCTCCCTTCTCCCTCCAGCCTAGCTGCTACCCCGGGCAAATGCCTCTAAGTCTTTACTTAACCCTCCATGCAGATTCTGTCCTGCGGAGTTCATAGCAGCCATCATCAGTCGATTTGGTAATTTTCGGAATTTTACCGGTGCTTTGGCAATTTTCTTGAGTTTCGGCGAATGCACAGTTGTCGCTAAACAGAAAATTGCTCCAACTGTGCATGCGCCGCTATGCCGGCGTCATTCCGTAGAACCAAAGAAAATAAGATGGCTGCCGTAAACTCCGCTGGATAGAATCTGCACGGAGGGGTGAGTAAAGAGTTAGGGGCATTTGCCCGGGGTAACAGCTAGGATGGGGGGGTGGACTGAGGGGGGTCTATGTAGGGTAGGGTTTTTTTATTTTTTAGGTTGAATTCTCCTTTAAAGGGGAATTATCGCGCAAATGAAAATTTAATATAAGCTTCAGCACTTGATTTTGTTTGTACTGGAACCAGTTATTTGAGTGAGCTCTAATACATCCGCTAGGAAAGCAAGCCCCCCCCATAAGATATATTAGTTCTAACTGTCAATGACCGAAGATTTAATTGATTGTATTTACAAAGTGTCTTATTGCATTATGATGTCATTTATATAAAATTTTCATGTTTGCGATAGTTCTTCAAGATGCAGTTTGTTGCACATAAAACTGCACTACTGGGTAAAAAGAGGCAGTGTCAGTTTAGCACAGCAGTTCTGATTGGAAGCCTGCTGTTTCAAAGAAAACCTAGATGTTCCTTTTTTTAACCCAGGACTCAATTGCCTTAAATGCATTTAGGTTTAGAAAGGTCTGTGCATCCTTACTAATGTATACATTTTTACTTTGCTACCATAAAAAGTTTTAGCTTGTAACTAATACAGAAGTTCTATTATTATGACTTGGAGATGGCACATTGTTTGGGGAAATGGATCAATTCTATATAGAATGACTAGCAAAAACTCATCTTCTGGTGCTTTTTGGGGGGTCTGTTCTGTGTTTCTTGGCTGCTGCTCTGAAAATACAGTAATCTCGACAAAACAAAATTCCATCCTCAGAATAGGCGGTACTGGGGTTGGTACTTTTGCATTTGTTGAAAATCCAACAATGTTGTGTCAGTAATACTTTAAATAGGCCAACAACCTCTACGAGACAGAAGGGGTAATTTAAAATGGATGAGTGCATACTGACACGTTACTTTTAATCTATTGGGAGCTCTGGAGCTTCCATCACTCTGGACCTGGCTGTAGCTCAAGAATTCTCACAGTGGGTTGCATCAGTAGGTACAGCAGTCTAGTGCAGATTAAATCATGGTAAAAAAGCAAGCACAGTTGGTCTGTTTTGACCCATCAGGTGCAATTGCCTTGGTTGCAACTCAAATTCCAAACCCTGGAATTATAGGGAAAAAGCATGCATTATGGGTAAAAATAATTTGATTCCAAAACTACACTTTGCGCTCTGCTCTTTCCTTCATAAATGACCCATAGGGGACCATATTTATTAACACTGAGTGTTAGTAAATATTTCAATAGCAACCAGTCAGCATTTAGATTTTTTCATTCTTCGGAAAGAATATTGAAAGCAAATAGCCAGTTGGTTGCTCTAGGTAACTGCACTGAAACAGTTTTGCCCAGTGTTAGTAAATAAGCACCTGTGAGTCCACTGCGGCTCTAACAGATCTGCAGCCAATCATCATGAGAAATAATGGTATAAACCTGTTAGTTCAGCATCAGTGCATCACTGCAGTGCTAGATATTAGTGTGCATGAAAGTCTGAAAGAAACAGACTGTTATTGTAATACTGCAATACCGGGTTGAGTCAGAATGTGTCAGTATAGTACAGGAATATTGAATAAATTCTGCTGTGTAAAAGTAACACATATATTGGATGGAAGCAGGCTTTGCCAGTCTTAAAATGTAGATTCATTTTACAGATAAAGATCTCTGTAGATTGAAGCTGGTGCTCTACAGGTGGCCAATAAGTTTACGTTTCTGCTTCTATTGTTTATTGCTTCCTCTATCCTTTGGCTGAAGCCTAGGGAGCCTTCTGCACAACCTGACTGACAGTTTCCCATTACTTTGGTTATTTTACAAGCAATTGCAAGCAAGGACCAGTAATCCTCTTGTTTCCCTTTGTGATCATTGTTTGTTAGGATGTGAATTAAGTGGTTAATTTGCTGACAGTATATGTGGATGACGATTCTCATTCTACATGTTACACATCACATCAGTACATTCCCCAAACTCCCTGCTTTTTACTAGCAGCAGTCACTGGATTGGTTTCCTTAGTTTGCCTACCATTTACAAATGACTATGTCAGCATTGCCTTGCAATGCTTGCTACCCCTTTTCAGTCTTATGGCTGATTTACCCATTGCAATAATTAGGGCTTAGGAGTCCGGCATAGGCTAGTGCTATACAATGTTATTGCCGCCTACAACAATGGAATATATTTAGTTTTTTTTAGGGATGCACCGAATCCAGGATCCGGTTTCAGGATTCAGCCAGGCCTTTTTCAGCAGGATTCGGCCGAATCATTCTGCCCGGCCGAACCGAATCAGAAACCTTATTTTCATATGCAAATTAGCAGCGGGGAGGTAAATCGCATTACTTTTTGTCACAAAACAAGGAAGTAAAACATGTTTTGCCCTTCCCATCCCAATTTGCATATGCAAATTAGGATTTGGATTTGGTTCGGTATTCGGCCAAATCTTTTGCAAAGGACTCAGTGGTTCGGCCGATTAGAAAGTGGATTTGGTGCATCCCTAGCTTTTTTGCCAATAGTAGTAGCCAATAGGAGGTACATCATTTTGAACTAAATCTTTGCTTTCTAAGCCCCCAGTGCAAAACAATGTCGGTTATAGTCATGACCAGGTTTCCACAGGATGCATCAAATTTGTTTGATACTCAACCTGAAAGCTTTTTTACATGAAATATGTTTTGCAACAAAATGCAACAAAATGTAACAAAATGTGTGACAAGGCAAATAAGATTGCACTGGGAAATACAAGTGTATCCAGTCCACACAATCATAATGTTCATTGTGATCTACTGTAAGTCATAGAGCTAACTCACATCATCATCATGACTCATTACACAATTATCACACCACTAAGGTGGGCCAATAGATGGAAGATAAACATCCGTTTGCAATGCTGACCCATGATATAAGGATCTGACTTTGATTGTAATGGTTTTGTTCTCATTGCTTAATTGATAATATCTTCTTTTAACAGGAATTACCTTCTTTACACTTGGCAGTGCAGCAGGGTACTTGCATGTTTCTGGTATTTTGCACTCCAGGATGGATTTCACTGGAAGTTTAGAGAAAGACTGTAAGAACCAGAATCTGGAAGGGAAGTCTTATTAAAGGGGGCCCACACATGGGACATAACTGTTCAGTGGGTTTTCAATTGATCCTTCGCATACAGGTCGGGTTCAAAAGCAAACAATGATGATCCATATGCCCCCGCTCCTCAAGTCACTGATTAGTTACTGCCTGGTAACCAATCAGTGGAAACCAAGACAGCTGCAAAGCAGGGAGTAGTGTTCTAACTAACTATTTTGAAAACATTTTTTATTTTCCACATCTATTTACCATTTTTTATTTTGCACATCTATTTTCCTTTAAGGCTATGTATCCATGGGTGTTTCCACTTGACTTTGACATGTGGTGGAATTCACAGTGTTCCAATGCATAACAACACAAAAGGGTATATTTATGAAAGAGTGAAGTTAGAGGTCGCCACAGTCCTCTAGAGTGAAATTTTGCCACTCTCCATTCATTTCTAAGGGATTTTTAAAAGAGTTTTTATCAATGGGTGAAAGTGAAAGTTCATCCTTTGCTAAATACTCTTTTAAAAATCCCATAGAAATGAATTGTTCCTAGGTGAGTTTTTAGAAGCGTATTTATCAAATGGTGAATTTACATTGGTACCCATTGGTAAATATGCTTCTAAAAATCCCATAGGTAAATTATAAAAAAGCATTTTTTCTGTGGTTAGCACTAATCTAACACTTTGATAAATCTGCCCCTTACTGTCTGTTCCAAGGTTCTCGGATGCAGTGTTCCCTTTTTTTAGGTATCTTGCAGTTAGGGGAAGTTCACCTCCAAGCAAGGTTTATTTTAACCTATTAGTTGGGGCCCAGAAATGGATCTTCTATGACACATGAACCTAATTTTCTGCTCGATGATTTGTGATGACCCCTAAGCTTGACTTCTCAGCAACTGCCCAGCACACTGAAGGGACACTCCTAACAAAATCTAAAATGGTAATCTCCTGTGCACAAAATCATTTCTGATAAATAAAAATAGAGGGCTGTGCTCTACTGCCAAAATGAAGTGTATAGCCCAATGCATTTCATCAAGTTGCTGAATCAATCAAAGTTCATTCATGAAACTGTAGGCTGGTGCAGTAAGTTCAATCTATAAAAATAAGTTTCTAGTCATATACTTATCCTTCTTTTAAGTCAGTGCCATTTCTTCCTACAATAAAAATGGGTATCATTGCAAATTATCTTTGTTTTGTGCTATTCTATTATATAATTCTCACCATAAACATTTTCTAGTTTCTAAAGGGGTGGTTCACCTTTAAGTTAACTTTAAGTATGTTATAGAATGGCCAAGCCTAAGCAACTTTTCAATTGGTCTTCATTATTATATTTTTTTATAGTTTTTGAATTATTTGCCTTCTTCTTCTGACTCTTTCAAGCTTTCAAATGGGGGGTCACTGACCCCATCTAAAAACAAATGCCCTGTAAGGCTCCAAATGTATTGTTATTGTTACATTTTATTACTCATTCATTTCTATTCTAACCATCTCCTAGTCATATTTCATTCTCTTATTCAAATCAATGCATGGTTGCTAGGGTAATTTGGATCATAGCAACCAGATTGCTGAAATTGCAAACTGGATTGCTTTTGATTAAAAAAGCTAAATAGCTCAAAAACCATAAATAACAGAAAGTGAAAGCCATTTGTAAATTGTCTCAGAATATCACTCTTTAAATCATACTAAGAGTTAACTCAAATGTGAACAATCCCTTTAACAAACCACAATGCAGAGGCATTGCCAGACAAGAGAACTTCTAAAAAAATGAACAAAAAAAAAGAAAGAATAAAAACTTTGAATATTATTATTAACTTCATGTTCAAAGTTGATTATTTTTACAAAAGTGCTTTGCTCCGTTCTACTCATGACTTAGAGCCCTTTTATGCGTTTAGCCGCAGGGGAGTGCAGGAGTAGACGCGCTGAATTTTTTACAATGTGGCTTTACTCACACAGTTAAAGGGCAATTCACCTTCATTAGCAAAACTGTAATAACTGGAAAAAAAACATAGAAAATATTCAAACTTTTATAACCTGCAAAATGAATATGGTAATTAGGGGGTGTGGCCACAAAAATGGGTGTGATCAGAAAATTACGCCACGGCAACTTTTTTTGTCCCTCTTTTTATTTCCAAAATGTTGGGAGGTATGCTTTTGCCCTTAGTTGCCCTTTAGTTCTGTAGAGACTATAGTGTACAGTACTTAGCTGTTGAAAATTAGGGTTACTACTCTGCATTGGGATTTTCAGATACAGTGAGCTAATTATTTAGCAAATAGATCTGGTGATAAAATAGTAGGGGGAATGAAAACTATATTTGGGTAGAGCTGGCCAAGTTGGAATATGGAGCTTCAAGTCCCTGTAGTTTTAGCACGTATAAAATGATGTTAATTGATGATGAAATAACAACTGAAGCATAGGATAATGACAAAATAGACCAAGACAATATTTGAGTAAACCCAAACTATCCTGCTGTATTAGATTTATTTTAGCCAAAAATATACATTAAATAAGTTAGGTATGCAAAACGGTCATGCTGTCTGCACAAACTGCCATGAGATGGCTTGCTGTCTGTAGTGTGACCACCAGACCCTAATCAAAAGGGAATTGTGCCTCCATAAAGCAATTTGGAAATGTAACGTCTCACTCTGCACAATGTAATAGAGGGGTATCATGGTGAATGAAAATTGGTATTGTGCAGCACTTTTCCTATAAGTAGTAACTAAGAGTAATATGGTATCATTAGAAGGAGGAAATTGCCAGCACTAAGTTTGCCTTCAAATTTAATTGTTGCAAAAATTGAGGTGAATTTCTGGCTTGTGCGCAAGTTTTTAAGGCACAAAAACAAGGTACACTACCAAACAGAGCCTTCTGCAGGCTGCCAGTCCACATGGTGCTACCACATAGCCAATCAGTTTCCTAATTTAGCACTCCCTATACTCCCTATGAGATTTTGTCATGCTTGTGTTGCTCCCCAACTCTTTTTACATTTGAATGTGGCTCATGGGTAAAAAAGGTTGGGGATCCCTGTCCTAAAGGCTGGATGGCAGCTAGAAACAATATTTGGCTACAATTTGTATACAAAACATTGTATCATTGTAATGTCATTGTAAAATGATACTGTATCATTGTAATACCGCTGTATAAGTTACCCTATACAGTATTGCAGTGTCTCTATACAGCACAACATATATCTAGGCTGTGTCAGTGTCACTATGTAGTATCGCATATATCCAGGCTGTGGCAGTGTCACTATGCAGTATCATATTGATTCAGACTGTGTTCGTGTCAGTTTTTAGTACAGGTATGGGATCTATTATATGGAAACCCCTTGTCTAGAATGCTCCAAAATACATGACTGCCATTTCCCAGATAGTCTATTATAAGCAAGCAATTCTTATGTTTTTAATGATCCCCAATCCTGTGTAATAGTAACACAGTAGCTTGTACTTGATGATAACTAACCTGCATAAACCGAGATTGTTGAAGGAACAATACTATAGGGTTTTTATATTCCCTTCAACGCACATACTGTATTTTTGCAATATAGTGATGTGTCGTCATTATCATTTTTACCCTCCCAAATCTTTCTGAGCCAGTGGCTCGCGTCAAAACAGCTCATATCCTTTATTATTACTTTTTTGTTTGTTTGCAGAAATGCATCCCGTTGGGTTTTTAAACATGGGTGTTTACAAATGCATGGGGAGTGTGTAAAATGCATATATTGTACATATAATGCACATTTTTGTCAGTTCTAAATGCAACTCTATTCTATTGATGTCTAAACATGCGTCGGACACAATAAAATGCAGCATGTTAATATGAAACACGAATGGAGTAAAATGCACCTCAAACTCAGGAGTACAACCTGGCAGAATATAATGGAATCAATTAGCTGCGTTCAAACTAGCATCTCAAACGCGCATCAAACGCATAAGAAGAGTCTGTGTATAAGAACACCATGAGATAGGATTCTGTGGGAGAGATTTTATTAATAATTAATTTAACTTAATTTGCATGCTTCGCATTTGTCATCTAAGGACACAAAGTAATAATTGTGAGGGAAGCCTAGATACTATGTGGCTTATTTTCTTTGCTGATAAAAATGCCTCATTTGTTCACAGACCAATCTGTTCCAACTTTATTGTAAATATAATTTAATATTTATAACTGAAATCTCTGTCCCCTGCTGTTCGTTAAGTCTGGATCCTGACTTCTAATGCTATGGAAACTTAACCTTGGTGTTACATGTGGCTAAAAACAAAACAATACCATTTCAAATTATGCTCGGAACATTGTTTTGGGCTCTAAAGATTTCTGATGCGTATTAAAGTGTATTGGCAGAAATATGTTAATGTATACAGAACATATTGTATAGAATGGCAAGGTTTAATTCCATATCCATTATTTTGGATTCGGCCGAACCTCCGAATCCTTTGCGAAAGATTCGGCCGAATACCGAACCAAATCCGAATCCTAATTTGCATATGCAAATTAGGGGTGGGAAGGGGAAACATTTTTACTTCCTTGTTTTGTGACAAAAAGTCACGCAATTTCCCTCTCCGCCCCTAATTTACATATGCAAACTAGGCATATCCAAATTCTGCTGAAGAAGGCCGAATCTCGAACCGAATCCCGAACCGAATCCTGGATTCGGTGCATCCCTATGCCTAATGTCTGCATCTTATGATCTAGAACAGGGATCCCCAACCTTTTGAACCCATGAGCAACATTCAGAAGTAAAAGGAGTTGGGGAGCAACACACGTATGAACCGTGTTCTTGGGTGCTATATAAGTGCTGTGATTGGCCATTTGGTAGCCGGTATGTGGATTGTCAACCTACATTGAGGCTCTGTTTGGCAGTACACCTGGTTTTTATACAACCAAAACTTTCTTCCAAGCTTGGAATTGAAAAATAAGCTCCTGCTTTGAGGCCACTGGGAGCAAGGGGTTGGAGAGCAACATGTTGCTCTCGAGCTACTGGTTGTGGATCACTGATCTAGAACATACTATGTTATGAAGCCGGTTACCATCCCCATATGTCTTACATCCTCTTCCCTCTGAGAATGTAAGCTCTGAAACAGGACCTGCCTCCTACTGTCTTGTAACGATATCCAACCATAACTGTGAATCGATTTTGTCAAAATATTTTGTCTGTATATGTAAACTGTTTGGGCTTGTATTTTTTTTATTCTGAAAAGCTCTGCAGGGAACAATAACACTATTTTAGTAGTAGAAATTTCATGGTGGCCATATATACACAGATATTGTTGTACGAAAAAAATGTTTTGTACGATATTTGGTGCATGCATGGTGGGAGATAAAATCTTGGCTATTGGTCATCTTGTCAATCATACAGGATGGAAAAAATGTTATTGGTGCCTTTGAAGGTAGATGAACATAGGTAAAAGGTAAATGCTGAATCATCAGATTGAGGAAGAATTCTATTGTTTCTACCTACATATCTAATGATTCAGTTCTTAACATTAGTAGAGAAAGCGAAAAATCACAATTGTAACGTGTATAGTATCCAGTCAAGCATTTCTACCAAATAAAATCAGTGTAACATGAAGGCATCTGATAAGTGAAATGTCAGTGTCAACAATCTTTGGTATCATAAAGGCCTTATATAATTCTGAGTGTGTGTGCGCCTTTCCTAGCTAGTCCCCCCCCCTCAAATGACTGCATTTAATTCTCAAACCAGTCTTTATTTGCTTCATTTCGTAAAGTGGGCACAGTTGCCTCAGACACATGAAACCACCCTTCCACGTGAAGGAAATGTGCACAGATATAATAAGGCCAGTGCATGGCTCCTTCCCTTTCACTGCCACCCAGTTGCAAAGAAATGGGTAACCATTAAATAATGTATAGACATGCTGAATTCCAATCTGTACTGAGATCTGTAAACTACCACCCAGACAAATAGGTTTGTTGGTCACACATCTACTTGTCCTAGCTGTTAAATGACTAAATCTCTCTATACAGTGGACATAGTGTATGGTATATGTGATATTTATGTGCATACACAGCAGGGTTTTCTTTTTCTTAGGGAACACACTGCAGCTATTTTGGGAGATTAGTCGCCCATCGACAAATCGTTTCTTTTTCTTCGGGTGAAGAAATCTCCCCGAACTGCCTTCCCGAAGAGGATGGTTTCCTCGTGATGCCTCATGAGGAAACTTCAGACGACTTCAGAAAGCTGGAGCGATCTAAGTGCCATCCCGCCGGCAATTTACATCCCCCGGAGAAGAAGCAATTTGTCGCTGGGCGATTAATCTGAAATAGCAGCATGTGTCTCTGCCCTTAAAGTTTAAATACTGAAGCATAATAGAAGCCACAGTTGAGTTTTATGACCCTGTAAAGGAACAAAGCTATAGGCCAAGGAACTCCAAGGAGACCTCTGATATGCCCATATTCTTATAATACACACGTTTCAATTAATTATGTCATGCAATGGACATCAATAAGCACTGTTTATTAATAACATTGGGGAGTGTTTCTTAGGAGTACATTTTACAGGGTATTATATTTAATATTTCTAAGAATGGCTTTGGCAATCAATTAGCACCCAAGACAGAAGATTATTACCAGCCCATTGCAGCAGCTTTCTATTGGTTTAGGAGTTGTTGCAGCTCTGTGTCTTTGCACCATGAGTTCATACATCTGGCCCTCTAAGTCTGTGACTTGCATTGATAATTTGCCATCAGTTGAACATTTTTCAGAATTTATTTTTACTAAACCAACACATAGGCCTGATTGATGGGTGGAGCGGCCAAATCAGAAGACTCATTGTGTAAGTGCAAAGTAAAGAATACATCAAATCTAAACACATGCACACAGTAGTTTCTGTTTAATGTGAACGGTATCTTTCTGCCTCCCATAGGAATCTCTCCCCAGACCCGCTGAACAATACGGGGTTTTGTTAGCCTTCTTCAGGTAGCCTGAGGTCACACTACTGAGTCAGTCTGGGGCACACGACTTCCACATGTTCATGTCACATTCCTGTATTTTGCCTTGGAATTTCAGTTCTTTAGCCTGTGGCCTGGCAGATACATGTGTGGCTGCCAAATAGTCCGCGACTATGTATATTTATTTATATATATATAAAATCACAAAAACACAGTCTCTGTAACGGTACTGTATACATCGTGGATATCTTCTGATTGAATTGCTTTAAGCCTTCTCTTCCATGTTCATAAACAAAGTTTACAGGGATCATTGATCCCTAGGGGCCCATACACTTACAGATGTAGAAGGCACCTGCTCAGTTGTCCGTGCACCAGGTAGTGTTCAACCTCTCATGTGTACTCAGCATTCTGCTTGTTCTCCCTTACCAACACATGTTAACTCTATTTCATGATATGTAATAACTTAATACTGGCTTGGCAGTTGTGCTGTGGGTTGTGTAAACAGGAATTGTTTACAGGAATAAACATACTTGTTTTTTGCCAATTGTTCTGGAGTTTGAGGAGTTATGAAGAAGTAGGAGAAGGAAACTTTGTACCCCTCCCAAATAAAAACATAACTGGCCGTTTTTACTTTTTTTTTTACTGTGGGAGCCCCTCTCAGCTCCACAAACAGAAAGCAGCATGGTTGCCACAGAGCATCACTGTGTGCTGGGGGCAGAGAAAGCCCCTCAGTGCCTGGTGCCCCCTTCTAGGCTATGTTTATTTAACTTCTGGAACAGAGAGGTGTGTGTGTGAGAGCGAGGGGGAGGGGGGCTTCTTTCACCAATTTGATACACCTTGTAAAAGCAGCAGTCTGCTTCGGGCAGTACAACTTCCTCCAAACCATTAGTGTCATTAAGAGAGAGGAGGGCAGCTCACAATGTACTCTGTGTAGGAATACTGGAGAAAGAGCCATTCACAGCCTCCTGACACACCTCTGTACCTCACAATGCTACACACACACACTATAGTCACTTTAGTGTTTATGCACCTATTTGCATGAATCCTTTATAGCAAGCTGCCTTACATATAATAAGGACACTTTAAACACTTCCACGTATGCATAGCCAGGCAGCCATTAGGTGGTACAATTGTAGGGGTCCCTGAAAACAAGTATTTAGTATGTCAAGGGCATGAGGGACCCTTTTATATAAAAGTGGGTTTCTCATATAGTAACACCTGCCTGTTGTGCTTACAAAAGCCCACCTTGCTGTTTTTGGGGGGGGGGGGGGTAGTGTGATCATATACTTGTGTGGGACCCATTATTTGTGATGATGGTCCATGCATAGATTTAAAATATGTTTAGGCCCCCCTGCCTTTTGTCACTATATTTAGGCCCCCCTGACTTTTGTCACTATATTCCATTCCCCCAGTTTTTACAATTTACCCTTCTGAGTTAGATGTATACATTCGCAGGGAGCCTTCAGTTACATGACATGGCCTGCGTGCATATGCGATGAGCATTTACTGATGTGGAAGGGCCAAATTTTTTTGACCAGGCCGTATTTATGGCCCCACCCCCTGATTACCATGTTCATTTTACAAAATTTGGCAGGTTATGAAAGTTTGAACATATTTCTGTGTTTTTTTTCCAGTTATTACAGTTTTGCTAATGAAGGTGACTTGCCTTTTAAAAAGTGAGTCTAACTTCTCCCAAGGGACCTGTTATATTATATTGTTACAATTACTTATTTGCTTATCTCAAAATTGTTACAAAAGTATCTTATCTGCATCTGTGGCTGTACTGGGCTCTCTTCCAAAAGCCAATTAAGTTAGAAACATTATTTCTATTCTGGCTGTTCAGTGCAGAGAACAGCACAAATGAGGGATGAGCTGTCCCTCTGAAAACAGGACAGTTGGATGGTATGCCTTTGCAGATGTGCAGTGAACATTCAGTGACATAGAAGGGCTTGTGTGCATATACAATTAGCATTCTGCGACGTGGAAGGGCCTGTGAGCATGTAGTGTGAACATTCATTGATGTCAGAAGTGCCTGTGCACATGCATATTGAGCATTCACTGAGCCCTTCCAGTGAGTAGGCCACACTTTTATTTTTGGAGGCATGCTGCGCAATGCACTGATCCCCTGTAACAACACATTTGTAAGTTGGCATCTCTGGTGGGCAATTTGCATTCCAATGAGTACCATGTTGCATACAACTGTGCCCAGTTGCAAAGATAAAAATTGTGTTGCCTTCCCGTATCTGAATGCCTTGTTTTAGTGAGCTTGTCACTAGCAATGTTTTATATTATATTTATATTCTATATCAATTATTTGTGGAGATCCAAATACTGGCCAGGTGGCAACCCTAGGTCCAATTCAGATCACTTGGGGTGGATTTATCAAAGAGTGAAGTTAGAGATCGCCCAGTCCACTAGAGTGAAATTCCGCCACTCTCCATTCATTTTTATGGGAATTTGAAAGGTGTATTTATCAAAGGATAAACTTTCATTTTCACCCATTGATAAATACTCTTTTAAAAATCCCAGAGAAATGAATGGAGAGAGGCGGAATTTCACGTAGAGGACTGCGGCGTTCTATAACTTCACTCTTTCATAAATCCACCCTTGACTCACTACATTTTTAGTGGGGGCTGTTCTAAGTTACAGACAAGCAGCTGATGTGTAGGCTGTATGTGCATAAAATGTCTTTTGTTCACACGTTCTAAAAAACTGTGTGTGGAAAATGGAAAGAGCAAATATATGTGTCTTTATAGTGTTGGAATTGTGTGACCCATGTTAAATGTTGTTTAAGAAGTGGTATGGAAACATCTACTGTCCCATGAAGGCCTCAGATTACCATTCATCTTTTGACTATACGTTTTCTAATTGAAATTTTGAGTGTTTTGTTCATCTGAGTTTTTGAGATATTGAAGATGCTTTGGTCATTTTAAGTCTGTATTAAAGGGGTAGATCGCATTAAATGTAAATTTAAGAGGGATTCTAAGAGAATTTACAAGTGGTCTTCATATTTTATTTTTTTTAATTTTAACTCCTTTCTGGTTACAAAGTCTTAATTACCCTAACCAGGTAGTAGTTTGGAAGTCTTAATGGAAGATAAAGCTAAAATAAAGGAATATAAAGCTAAGCAAAAGTAAGACAACAAACTGCATCCAATTATTAATAGTGATTCTAAACCTACAGGTTGTACCCAAGATTGGGTCCCCATGCTGTTAATGGTGGGTCTACATGACCACTTTTAGTAAAGGGAAATGTTCTGCTTAAGTAGCCAATAAACAATAAATAGTCAATGAACTATAAAACTACTTCGGGGGATTGACAACTGAAATTTTAGTTATAAATATAATTGTACTTAAAGGGTTGGTTCTCCTTTAAGTTAGTTTTTAGTATGTTATAGAATGGCTGATTCTAAGCAACTTGTTCTTCATTATTTATTTATTTATTTATAGTTTTTTAATTATTTGCCTTTTCTTCTGACTCTTTCCAGCTTTGAAATGGGGGTCACTGACCCCATCTAAACTCTGCAAAGACAAATTTATAGTTATTGGTACATTTTATTTCTCATCTTTTTTATTCAGTTCTCTCCTTTTCATATCCCAGGCTCTTATTTAAATCAATGCATGGTTGCTAGGGTTATTTGGAGGGCTGCTGAATAAAAAGCAAAATAACGCAAAAATCTCAAATAATAAAAAATGAAATCCAATTGGAAATTGTCTCAGAATATCACTCTCTACATCAAACTAAAAGTTAACTGAAATTTGAACAATCCCTTTAAGCTGGAGTTAAAGAGTCAAATCCCCAAAGCTTTTTGTGTTGTACAATGTACTTAAAGGAGAAGGAAAGGCTTTGTACACTTGGGAGTGCCAAATGTTAGGCACCCCCAAGTGATTCTATATACTTACCTGAAACCCCAGGCCGGTGCTCCTATCAGCAGAAAACCGCACCGGCCCAGGGTTATACCAGTGAGAACCACGGATCGATCCTCCTCCGTCTTACTCTTTCCTTTACGCGGCCGCGCATGTGCAGAAGAATGAAATTCCGAACTTTAATTAAAAAGTTGGCTATTCCGTTCAACTGCGCATGCCCCGGGAAATTTGAAGAAAGAAGACGCCGGAAGAGGATCGCTCCGTGGTGCTCACTGGTATAACCCCGGGCCGGTGCAGTTTTCTGCTGATAGGAGCACCGGCTCAATTTGTCATTCTAGAAAGACATATTTCTCCATACAAATCTGAGCTTACACCGTGTTGAAGTTGGTGTTTTAAGGATGCATAAAAGGAAAAAAGTTGTTGTTCATCTTTGTCAGTTTAATGCCAATTTTGTGAATTCCCCCTTGCATCATTCAATTACCTGCTGTTCGGTGTGGAGTCTAATAGCACTCTGGAAAAGCAACTGGAAAATATATTCCAAAATTCTTGCTGTATTTCTAGGAAATGCAAAATTTGAAGCAACTATCTAACTGTTAGAACTGAACTGAAATCAATAAAAATATGTACAGTACAGTTCTTGCTTGAAGACTTTTGGACCAGTGTGTATGTGTATTGATAATTGATAAAAATTGCTAATTGATTAAAATCTCACCAGTGTCCAATGAAATGTATGGGGGAATGAGGCTCATAATCTTGCCAAGCATATTGTGATGTGGAGGTACAAGGGCAAATGTCATATTTGGAATACTTAATTTCTTTAATGTCCCTCTACCATGCAGAAAATACTGTACCGTTGCAGCTTAACCTTCAAGCAACACACAGAGGAAGCAAGGCATCTGGGGATGAGCTGACCATTGCTCCAGATGAGCACAGGGAAGCAGGGAGTGCTCCCATGTATACAGAGAGTAAGTTTACTCATTAGACCTGAAATGGCTTCTGCATCATTAGAACTGCATTGTATAAACTCAGAAATAAATACAGTATAACCCGATTTTATGTTTATCAGGAGACCAGGAAATATTAGTATAAATAGTGTAAATTAGTGTAGGAAAATGTATAAATGCAACATATTCTTCAAGTACTCAAGTCCCTTTTACTTTTAAAGGAACAGTAACACCAAAAAATTAAAGTAATGAAAATATAATGTACTGTTGTGCTGCACTGTTAAAACTGACATGTTTGCTTCAGAAACTCCATTATAGTTTATATAAACAAGCTACTGTGCAGCCATTCAAAGCTGAAAAAGGAGAAAAGGCACAGGCTACATAGCAGGTAACAGATAAGCTGTGTAGGTTAAAATGGGATTCTTCAGAAGTTATCTGTTATCTACTGTGTAGCCTGTGCTTGAATGGCTGCCCCCATGTCTACACAGCAGCTTGTTTATATAAACTATAGTAGTCTTTCTGAAGCAAACACACCAGTTGTACCAGTGTGGGGCAACAGTACATTATATTGTCATTCTGTTTTGCGGTTACTGTTCCTTTAAATACAATATTTACAGTATTAGTGTCAATGGTTAAGCATTGCAGTATTAATGTTACACTATGGGGAGCATGTGCAAGGCCTATCTGACAGAAGTTTTCTCTTTTCAGTGGAGGATCTAGACTCTGAAATTGTATTTGAGAATGGTCATTATGCACTGGAAAAAATGAGGTTCGTTCTCACAGTCGTTATTTTCATTGTGTATCCCTTTTAGCATACAAACAGTCATCCAGCACTTTGGTAATAGGAGCTTACTTTTCAGGGGTACACACCAAGCAATGTGTTCACCGTCACATCTTTTAGACAAAATCCATAGTAAATTGCAGCACTCCCAAGTAGTAATACCTTTATTACAATTTTACATCTGGCACAGCAAAGTATCTTGTCAGCTTGAAAAAGGACCGGGAGGTCTGAAACGTTGCTGTGCCAGATGTAAAATTGTAACAAAGGCAGTTTTATTCATTAATTACTAATGAGGGTACTATTCTAAGCACTTTTGCTATGTATATTCATCAATTTTACATTCACTTATTTTAAAACTTTACTTATCTTTTAAGAAGCAGAAAGATTGCCAGTGCACAGTTTGCCTTTAAAAATAATTGTTACAAAATGTTAGTACCACACACTGGCCAAAATATGTACGCTCATATGCCACGTCTAGGGTCCCTTATTTAATGTAAATCCTACACTGCCTATTTGCATTCTGTAGCCTGTAGTGAATTTAAAATCATGTCCCCCAACCAACCGTGTGACTGAGTAGTAAGACTATGTGGCCCTTACCCTCAACTCAGGAGCTCTAGTGAGAAAGATTGGAGCTTTTAAGCCCCAGCCAATTAATATACACCTGTAAATAGTTCCTTATTCTAAAAGCTGAATGGCAGCTAGAAGCAATGCTTAGCTACAATTTATACATGAAACACACAAAGAAATTGCCAGCGCTCTGTCTAACCCACACTGTGGTATTGACCAGCTGCTAGAAAGACCCATATGCCAGCACTCAGTCCGACCCACAGTCTGGAGTTGACACCTTAAGGCCCCTTACACACAGGCATTTCTGCCCACGTTCCCCTGCAGTGGATCTTTCATGTGTTTTAGCTCTGGGGAATGCAGGAAGAAACATAGGCCTTTAACGCAACTTGATGGCATAGCTGTTCATTCTAATAACTGCTTTACCTTTTCCAAAATGCATACTAGCCCAAAATACTGCTTATGCACATTGTATATGGGATAATTTAGCCTCTACTATAAAACGGAAAGGTCACTTGTGAAGTTTATCTTAGATTTTTGGAAACCTCTGCTTTATACATAAAGTAATATATGCCATGTTGTAAATATAAGCATATTAGAAGGCACCGAAGATTATATAGTGCAAATGGTTACAGGCTTATCATGGATCTCCAAGGTGACTTCTATTTTTCTCTCTATATATATTTTTTTCTTAAAGTGGACTTGTTATCCAGACATAAAAAGCTGTATAATAAAAGTCCTTTTCAAATTAAACATGAAATCCAAATTCTTTTTTTTATTGAAGCATTCATAGCTGTTGTAAACTCATTTATAGAACTCGGCTGTCAATCAAATATTGGCTGCCCCTGGCTGTCTTACGCATAGAGGTGGGGCAAGCAATTACTTTCACTTTCCTTTTAGCACTTTCTAGATGTCACTGCTCTCTCCACATCCCCCCATTTAATTGTGTAGCCAGAGCATGGGGATGGAATCAGGTCCACTAGTGCACAAACAAGATTCTGAGACGATGCAAGGATTACCTTAATAACAGTGTCCACAAAATGGCGCCTGCCTGCTTGCTATAATTATGAATTCCCAGATTGATGGAAACAAGATTCAAATAAATTACACAGTCTAATTAAAGTTAATTTTTCTTGACTAACATGATAAAATAGGATTTGGAATAATTTTTTTGGGTGACAGGTCCCCTTTAAGTAGTTCAAAATTTTCAAAAAAGTCATGAAATGCAAGTGATATCATTAAAGGACAATGAAAGTAAAACCTGAGTTTTAGTACATAGTACATAGATGAAAGATAACGCCATTTTGTTCTACAGAGCTTATCTGCTGTGTAACCTGAGCCTTTTCTCCTTTGAATGACAGCCCCCATTTCTACACAGCAGCTTATTTATATAAACAATAGTAGTGTTTCTGAGCAATTTTACCAGAGCAGGGCAACACTGCATTATATTTTTATTACTTAAAACACTTTTATTTTTTGATGTTACTGTTTCTTTAACCTGTAAGCACCACTAACGACTGGCCACAACTCAAGGAACCATTCATAAGTATAAATTGTACTGGTGCAGAAATATAGGATCCTGTTCTGTATCATATATGTTTAAATATCAGCACATCCCTCACTAACTAGGCCAAATATTTTTATTATTAAACAATTGCACAAAAAATATATATTTTATTAATTTACATACAACACAAATGTAAAGTCCCCTCTTTACTCATGCTACAACATCATGTTTTTAAAGGATAAAATATTAGGATTATTATTTTCCATGCTGAATTTGTCACTTCAGCGTCTCCTTTTACTAATTTTTTGCAGACGTAAGACTGCAAGATGCTGTATTTGCTCATTGTACTCGTGTTCTCTTTGGCTCATACCACAGGAATTTTATCACATGGTTGGGTTCCTGTACATTGAAAGGTGCATTCACTAAGATGTAACATGCATCCACAATACCTTCCTTATTCAAAATACATGCATAGAGTTCAATGCATTTTCAGGGTGCATTTAATGCAGTCTTGTTGCCCACACTCCAAATGCCAGAAAACATCCTACCATAGATAGTACTGAGAGTTGTCTCTGCATTTTTAGTGTTTTAGCAGAGACAATTCTCAGTATTGTCTATCGTAGGGTATATTCTGGTGTTTTGTAACGCTGGTGGTGTAACTGGTGTGTTGTGTCTTTTATTCATCTTCTATCTATATAGCTTATTTGTAAACATTTTTGTGAATCACCCCACTCCACTGTTATAAGGCACAAAAAAATGCATTAGATTCTGATGTTAATGTCTCTTTAGTTCTCCCTCATATCCTAAGTATTTGTCTTAAAGGAAAGAAAAAACATAAGTGCGCACATTAACGAACGAATGCAATTACACCCATTACAAGCTGTTGTAATCAGTCAGTAGCCCTGGGATCCCTGACATGCCAAGCTGAGTTTCCACATCAAAGACAAAATGTATGCCACCTGACTGGGGGTACAACATGTTTTCTTCCCCATAATTGTACCCTTGATTATGTCCAGCTGCGGCTTTTTAAAATTACTCCTTCACTAAATAGCCCCCTTGAAGGCAGTTATTGTTCTGAATGATGAATTTCTCCTCCCATCCTTTCTTCAAAACTTTCTAGGCTAGACACAATTGCAGTGCTCATTTCTTCTTACTTTTATTTCACTGTGTGCTTAATTACACTTTGCCTTTTGCCATTCTTCTCCTTACACATCATGGACTAAAGGTGGCCATACACGGGCCGATAAAAGCTGCCGACAGACCAAGTCGGCAGCTTATTGGCCCGTGTATGGGGCGCTCTGATGGGCTTTCCCGATCGATATTGGCCAGATGTCGATCGGACGGGACTAAAAGTCTCGTCGGATCGCGGCTGGATCTGTTTGTTGATGCGGTCCTGCGATCCGACCGCCCGTTAGCCATAGTTAGGAACCAATAATCGGGGCCTAGGGCCCATGATCGGTTCAGCCCTATATTGCCCACCTCAATGTGGGAATATCGGGGAGAGATCCGCTCGTTTGGCGACATTACCAAACGAGCGGATCACTCCGTATATGGCCACCTTAACTTGTGCCCACTCTCTCTTTTCACAGTCCTCTGCAGAATGTTTCATGAGCTTCTGAGTTGCTAGCATTTGCTTCATTGTTTTCTCCATGTTTTAAACCCTAGTTATGTGAGCATTCATTGGCCTTTACAGTGATTATTTGTAATCATTATTTTAAATTGAAAGATTACTTTCAAAACCTTTTGCGTTATTTAGCTTTTTAATCAACAGCTTTGCAGTTTGCAATTTCAGAAATCTGTTTGCCAGGGTCCAAATTACCCTAGCAACCATGCATTGATTTGTATAATTGACTGGTATATAAAAAGGCGATGGCTTGAATAGAAAGATGAATAATAAGAAGTAGCAATAGCAATACATTGTAGCCTTACTGAGCATTTGATTTTAGATGTGGTCAGTGACCCCCTTTTGATAGCTGGAAAGAATCAGAAGAAGAAGACAAATAATTAAAAAACTATTAAAAAAAAAAAGGAAAAAATGAAGATCAAATTCTATAACATGCTAAAATGTATCTTAAAGGTGAAGCACCCCTTTAAATTAAAACATCAGGACTCAACAGAAATAGATAACAGACACCTCCTGGTTATTCGAATTTGTTCCATTATAAATGAAGATAAAGCAGCAGCACATGTATTATTTACATATAAGTAGCTTGGAATTGCAAACAGTGAATTCAGTGAGGTCCATATACAACATGTGAAAAAAAAAAAAGCAGCCTACCATAAATCAATGTTGTCGCATGCAGAGGAGATTGCCAATAGGTTGTGTATGGTCTTCCTTAGACACAGAGGAGCACCATGCTGTTCTCACCACCCATCTCAATTCACAAACCTGGGAAGGTATACTGTATAGTGCTGTCCTAGCAAAGGTATTTAGTTACCACCAAAACTGTATTACACTAGATCTGTTTTGCTTGCATCATTTGTCACAGTGCAAACATGTCTTTGGAAGGACATAGCATCTCTCATCAGGGCCGCCATTAGAAATCACGGGGTCCCATACAACAAAATTTTCGGGTCCATGCCCACCCCATCCCCCAAGCCCCACTCCAGATCCCGCCCACACAGACATCAGCGCTAAAAATGGTAACCCCCCCCCCAAACACACACAAGTTCTAAAAAGCTATTAATGGTCAGGGCCCCCTTATAAGTTAAAAAAAACTGTGGCGCCAGGGCCCCCATAAAAAATTTTTTTTAAAAAAATTGGTGTCAGGGCCTCCCTACAAGTTAAAAAAAATAATTGGTGACCAGGGCCCCCCTTACAAGTTAAAAAAAAAGATTGGGGCCCTAGAGAATATTTTTTATAAAAAAACATTGGTTGCAGGGGCCTATAGATTATTAAAATAATACATTGGTGGCCAGGGGATTAAAAAACAAAACAATGAGAAGAATTGAACTCTTGGCTTCAGGACTTCAACTTCGCCTCCTTTAGTGACTTTGGGTCTTTTCGCCGCTTCAGGACTTAAATTTCAGCTGTTTTCGTTACTTTGGGTCTTTTTGTCGCTTCAGGACTTAAATTTCGTCTGTTTTCGTGAGTTTGGGTCTTTTCGCCACTTTAGCACTTCAATTTCGGCTGTTTTTGTGAATTCGGGTCTTTTCGCCTCTTCGGTGCTTCAATTTCAGCTGTTTTCATGACTTCGGGTCTTTTTTTGCTGCTTTGGGACTTCAATTTCGACTGTTTTCGTGACTTTGGGTCTTTTCGCCACTTTGGGACTTCAATTCCGGCTGCTTTCGTGACTTCAGGTCTTTTCACGGCTTCGGGACTTCGGCTGTTCGGCACTTCGGCTGTTTGGGACTTCAGGAGAGGCGAGGTGATGCTCCACGGCTTTGGCGCTGTCAAGTGGGGCCCAGCTATATCTAAAAGTGCAGCACAGCCGTGCCCAGGCCCAGGCCCGGTACAGCAGTACCCCTTTGCCCCCCTAATGGAGGCCCTGTCTCTCATACACAAATGTATAATGCATGTATGCCTGCCCTCTAACTTAATATCTATGTAAGGAGAAAACATTTTTGTTAAGATCACTTATAAATTTCATTTTATTTTCACAGCTAATGTATTGGAAAGCCTGTGCTGTCTGGGCAAAAAACTTTTTCCAAATCTACAAATCTCTCATTGTGTAACATATAATGGTTATGTAGACAATGATAGGTTTGATGCATTTGTCTAGCTGAGCCACCTCAAGTATCTATCTTTATGTTTTTATCAGCACCTATCCTTTGGCTTAAGCTTAGATCAAAGCACCAACAAACCGCATGCATTGTTATTATAATGTGCAAAATAAATAGCTTAATGGTAAGCTGTTATATACATAGTTCAGTTTCACTTTTAAAGGGTAGCTCCTGGTTTATGGGCGACTTTTTATAAGCACCTTCCACATGGACAAGTTTAAGTGGGTTATTTGCATCAGACTTCATTGGGTCATTTCAACAAGTAGTGCCAAGGCCTGTATGCTGATTCTGCCGTACCTTTGACAATGGACCGCAAGCCTGTGAGTCTTATATTGTTCTGGTCATTTGTCAGCTTCTTAAAAGTAGTAATAAATAGAATGAATTCTCATACAGCTCTCCACCTCAAAGTGCAAGCAGTGACCCCAGCCAGACAATACAGGAGCAGAATAACAGGAGCAACATCACTGCGCTTGGTAAGTATGTTTTACATTTGTTAAAGTGTCATTAGTTGAGGTCTCCTATCATGGCACAACTCATGTCTGTAACATTGTACCCACTACTTGATCCCTGGAGATGCTGAGTGAGTCTCATCAATAGCCTAAAGAAATAAAGAAATAGAGAGCTTAAATAGCTTCATCCCCCTGTTTAAAATGATTACAACTTCCTTCCACAAGTGTGCAGGCTTGTTTAGCAGTATATCTGTCTGTATTGAAAAACACTGATTTGACTACAAGGACTGAAAGTTAGATTTAGCAGTAACCATGATTTATCTATTGTTATTGTTGTTCTTTTTAGTTGGATATGACAAAGTGATTCCCTCTAATATATAATCTACAGGAAGCTGTCTTTGGAATTCAAATAGGCTTTCCTATAGGGTATGTTTTTCTTTATTTCCAGTCAATGGAGAAAGTTCCTGTGCCACAAGATCAGAATTGGGGGTGTCTGCACAAGATGAAGCATCCAACAATGTCAGCAGCCCTTCATTGGGGTCAGAAATACCCTCAGAAGACAATGAGGACACGCACTCCTTGCAGCCTTCTGCTCTGACCCCCGCTGCAGAAGGCCTTCCCTCTGGGTAAGAAGCAATGGGTATATATTTGGGTGCACCTTGAGGAATGAAATGCATAGGACTATTGATACGTCAGTCTTGGTGCGTAAAGGAGACTGTGGCATATAGATTTGGTGGAGTCTGCTCAGCCATGAATGCAGCATTATGTGTCTGACTGAAAGGCATCTTTCTCTTCAGCACAGTAAAGCTATTTGTGGAAATGGGACAATCCTGTGCAATAACTCGCCTCACTAGGGTGGGGGACAATTTTGTGTAGCTTATATTGGAATGGTCAGTTTATAGTGCAGCCCCATCCTACTTAATGCTGCTGTATAGTCCTTTGTGGGCGGTTCCTGATTATGGATCATACGGGCATGACCAGTTTTTCTAAAATTTCCCACTCTGTGGCTTTTTTAAAGTCTAATGAATCAGCTTTATTATTGTATTCATTATTAGAGTAGGTTTTTAATGCACTTCTAGCACTTAGAAACGTAACGCCCTTGCAGAGTATGATTATGTTAAAGAAATTTAGCTTTTATATTTAAGTTCCTAAGTGCTTAACATAAGTGACTAAACCAATATATGCCATTTCATTATCAGTTCATTTATATTATGCTCTCTGTGTTGTTTTTTTAACACTGTTCTTACCTTTGCACATAGTTATTAGCTAAGGGAGTTCTTGAAAACCAGAGGTTGGCATTGGCTAGTGCTGTTGAGGTTCGAGCTCAGTCTATTTGTTTGTGCCTCTGTTCTGTGTCTTGGGTGTTAACCTGCAGTGATGTCTTTTTATACAAAGAAGGGTTAAGAGAGGCCCAGGAGTGCTTGTTTATTTGATTGGTGAGGTCAGAGGCTGGGAGCAGTGTCAGTCACAGGTAATTAGGGCTGTGCTCTCACTGGCTCTTTATGTGAGCTGTGTGAGGGGCTCTGTTCTTTTCACTGAGCACTTCCTGCTCAGAGCTGCTGGAAAACTTAGGCTTTTACTCTGAAAACCCCCTTTATGTGAACATTGGAGAGAAGTGAGCAGAGTGTCTGCTCCTGTATGATGAACATGAGAGGTTTGGGGGGCGAATACCTCTGTTTTCTTCAGTCACCTCCCTGTTTTCCTCTTTGGAATGGCACATTTTGTCATCCGAGTATGAATTATTAATAATCCCATATTGTTTCTCAAATTTGTATGTACCTGTGTCATTTACTTTGTATTTTTTATGTTCTCATGGACTGGGATTTATTGTGTATAATTACATACTTGTTCCACTGGGAAGCCACAATTGTACACTGCATATTTCCCTCTCTTTTTGGGACTACTTTGCAAGCAATGGAAATAAGTACTTAGTATCCAGCGAAATAAAGAATTTGTTTAAATCTGTACAACTTTAAAGGGATAGTTCACCTTTAATTCACCTTTTAGTATTTCATATAATGCAGCTTTTCAACTGGCCTTCAATTTTTCTTTTTTATAGTTTTTGAATTATTTCTGACTCTTTCCAGCTTTGGAAATCTAAAAAGCAATTGTACAGCTACATAATTATCGCTATTGCTACTTTTTAATACTTCTCTTTCTATTCAGGCCTCTCCTATTCATATTCCAGGCTCTTATTCATATCGGTGCATGCTAATTGGACCCTAGCAACCGGATAGCTATATATTGCATACTGCAAAGCTGTTGAATAAAAAGCTAAATAACTCAAAAGGTTTTAAAGTGAAAGTGATCTTTCACTTCAGAAGAATTATTACACATAATAAGGGCAATGATGCTCATATAACTTGGTTTAAAACATGGAGAAAACAATGTACAAAATACTACCAACTCAGAAATAACTCAAAAACCACAAATAATAACAAATGAAAACCAATTGCAAATTGTCTCAGAATATCATTCTTTACATTATAATAAAAGTTAATTCAAAGGCGAACAACCCCCTTAAAGGAGAAGGAAAGGCTTGCAGCACTTGGGAGTGCCAAATGTTAGGCACCCCCAAGTGATTGTACTGACTTACCTGAAACCCCAGGCCGGTGCTCCTATCAGCAGAAAACTGCACTGGCCCGGCGTTATACCAGTGAGCACCACGGAGGGATCCTCTTCCGGCTTCTTCTTTCTTAAAATTTCCCGGGGCAAACGCATGTGCAGTTGAAGGAAGTAGCTGATTTTTTTAGTTAAAGTTCGGCTTTTCGTTCTACTGCGCATGCACAGTTGCTCGAAGAAGGAGGAAGTTGGAAGAAAAACGCTCCGTGGTGCTCACTGGTATAACCCGGGCTGGTGCAGTTTTCTGCTGATAGGAGCACCGGCCCGGGGTTTCAGGTAATTAACTACAATCACTTGGGGGTACTAACATTTGGCACCCCCAAGTGCTGCAAGCCTTTCCTTCTCCTTTCAACACAAATACTAGACCTACACAATCCCTGCTGCAAAGTGGTTATATAGAAGGAATCGGATGCAATGCTGGTTTGCAAAACAAAGACAGCAGCAGACAGGGCCTGTCTTTACATTTTATGGCACATACTAGAAGAACAAATCCTGCTACTGCTAAACTACCAGTGACTGCATCCTCCAGACTAGTGCATGACCTGCAGTGCTGGGAGTTGTAGTCCAGCATCACCTGGATAGCAGCAGCATGGCTATTAATAATATATACACACAAACAGAACAAAAGTTGATAGATATAAAGAATTTCTCTGGTCTGTGGAATAAGCAATGGAAGTTGCGGTGTGGATTTTCTGTATTGTGTGTCTGTAGCTCTGTCATTGAGGTGTACATGGCTGGTGCTATGTGCAAGGTAATTCTTTCTTCCTCTGTCTTGGCTGCTGTTCACTTCTCCAGCTCACACAAAGAGACTCTGTCTGTCGCCCTGGCGCAGGGGCTGCGGTTTCCTCCTGCAGTTAGGAGCGGCTCCTTGGCAGTCAATCTGTAGTACTGTGCCTGATTCTAAGAGTGGACGATCTAACCCGAATCCTTGAACCGGCAGGGCAACAGAAACCATGCTTTTTCTTTCTGTGTTTTGTGCTGTTGCTGTCTATTCGTGTTCTGTATTTCTTTCAACCCTTGGGTTTGTGTGTGTATCTGTGACCATAAATGCTTGCATTCATCTGCCATTAACTTGTGTCCTTACAATACATAGTTTCCATGGTGCTCTGTAAATCCTCGGTCTGAGTGTGTTAAAGGGGAACTATCGCGAAAATGAGAATAAAATAAGAAACTAAAATCAAGTTTAACTTCACTATTCCTCTCTCAGCATTTGTTTCTCTTCATTCTGTCTTCATGCAGTTGGGTGTCAGATAATCATTGACAGTTAAGGTGGCCATAGACGTGCAGGTTTACCTGCAATATTAAATGAATGGACGTCTCTATCTCCGATCTGCCACTAACCTTTAGTCAGACGATGTTCTGCCCTGACAGCAATCGTATGAAAGTTTATGTCCGACAAAAGCTGGTGACAGTCTCCCTCTGAAAATCAGACGATCGGCAATACATGCAGAGATATTATCTGTAACCGAAAGAAATTTCCGAACAATGTCGGGACACTCCACACACGGTCCGAAAATTGTACGAATCGAGTATTCATACGATTATATCTGTAAGTCTATGGCCAGCTTCAGATCCAATACTTCTTATGGGGGGGGGCTTCCTTTCCTAGCAAATTAATTGGAGCTCATTCAAATAACTGATTCCAGTACAAATAAAATCTAACAAAATAACTGCATTTTGAGCATATTCTGCATGTAGAGAGACATGACGTCTGGTGATTTTAATATTAAAATGAGCTCTAATACATCTTCTAGGCAAAAGGAGCCCCCTATGAGATATTTTGGATCTAACTTTCAATGATTATCTGACACCCAACTCCTGCATGAAGAGAAAATGAAGAGAAACAGATGCTGAGGGAGGGATAGTGAAGATAAACTTGATTATTTCAGAAACAGTGCAGAATTTTTAATTGATTATATTTAGAAAACGTCTTATTTCAGTATGATGAATCTTATATTACATTTTCATTTGGTGATAGTTTCCCTTTAATGTGTCATTGTGTTTGTGTGTCTTGCTGCATTGGTTGGTTGTGTGTTGCCTGTTTAGTGACCTGCCGTGGCCAGACCTGATGCAGGCTTGCTGTTACACTATACTAATAATAATAGTGTAAATAAAAGTCTTATCGGGATAGTGAGCAGTGCTTCTGTAGACAAGGAACTCGCAGTGTCTGTGACAGAGTATGGAGTGGCTCAGATGTTGCTGCCAGTTCTGTACTGGAGCTGGATGTGCTACAGACTTTAGTCTGACGACACTTCCAGTTAAAACCTCAATTTCAGACACTCCACAGATTACACGCACGGTCACATTTGGCAGCTACCTTAGAACATGTTTGTTTTATTTTTTTTCATTGGCTCTGATGCTAAGAACAGTTCATTTTAAAAGAAGATAACTTTACTGTCACGCCATGCCCTTTAAACATGTTCCCCTATAGGAGACACATCATTATGAACATGACCTGGATACATTTGCACCTAAACAATTATTCACCACTTGACTTTGGCTAGGAAATGTCTTTCTTTGTTTTCTATTAGAACCAAAATACATCCTTCCATTACAATACAGATTTATGGATGTATTAATACTCTGTTGTAAGCCTGGTGCTGCTTTCCTGCCCCTGCCACACACTCACTGTATACAGTGCAGTGGTCAGTCCTGTGCTTTGTGTTTTAGGTGGGAGCAGAGAGAACTGAGCAATGGACGGGTTTACTACGTAGACCATAACACCAAGAGCACTACGTGGGAGAGACCCTTACCCCTCGGGTAAGACCCCCACCATACTAGCTCATGTAAACCCCACCGAGCTGTGTCATTGCCTTTTTGGTACATCTATATAAAAAAATCTTGTTAAGAGTTAAAAATATGTCTGTATTGCTCCAATCGATCCTTTCTGTCTCTTTATGCAGCTGGGAGAAACGTGTGGATAACAGAGGTCGGTTCTATTATGTTGACCACAATACTCAAACAACCACATGGCAGAGGCCCACAGCAGAGTATGTCAGGAACTATGAGCAATGGCAGTCACAGAGGAATCAGATGCAAGGGGCCATGCAACAGCTGAGCCAGCGTTTCCTATATCAGGTGAGACCACACACGCCTCCAAAGCTTTGGGATAAGCAATGGCAGGCCACACAAAATACACTTGTTGCCATCTCTTGCATGATGGTAATGCTACCTGTGTGTTCTGTGTGCAAGTATAATTGCCTTGTGTCTGGTAATAAAGATCAGATTTTTTTTTAGAACAGATTCAGAAGCCTGAAAACATAGAAAACACTACTGCTGTAATGGCATGAAATTGGTCTCTAAAGAGAATTCCAACCTTTCTTTGGCAGAGAGGCTGTTTAATGCTTTGCATTAGCAAAAAGAGCTGCGAATTTGTCATGAGACATTCATTCTAGCAACAATGTTGTTTTCATGTTAGCTTGCTGGGACGATGGAAGGACAATATTTGTATTGTTAGGCATAATGATGAAATCACAGGATTTGTACTGGTTGGGCTCTTAAAATGACACTGGAACATATAACTCTTTTAGCATGTGGCATCTGTCCACTTCTCCTCCGTCAGACGGCTTGAGTTTTTATTAAGTTAATTGTTTTACTATCTTTAAGAGAACATTTTTAGGGTTTGATACAAACTCTCCACAGTGGAGCCTGGTCCTCATTCCCTGGAGGCCTCAGCTGGTCAGAGAGGGGGTGTTATATAAACATTAGCACGCCACACGCCCCTTTTGCACCTCCCAGCAATTTCACACCCCCCCCTTACACACCTCCTCCTTCCCACTAAGCATCTCCTCACTGCAGGAGAAGAAAGGTACATTGTGAGCCAGGATCTAAGGGAAGGGGGGTGCAACTCTGCCTATAAGTTGCTGAATGTTCTTCAGTTTGGGTTATTCTTGCACACCGCTCTGCCAAGGGACGGGCTTGATTGGGAGGGGAGGAGGTGAGAGGGGGTCTGTGTGGGGATGGGGGGGTCAGGATCTAAGCCCAGAGCTGGGAAGAGCTGGGCGTTTACTGGTGGCTTGTGGGAATGATTTCATTTGAAAGGCCTGCAATATTTTCCCCTCTGGTTTAGGAGCAAGTCGGACGTGTGAGTGCTGAGTCCAGCTGGGGACATCTGATGAGCACATGGCATCTCTTGCTCTGCTCACTATCACTCCAGCAGCCATGTGTCTTGAACCATTCTATCACTAGGGGGGGAAATTTGCAGTTACCTGTTTACCTGTTTGCCTTCCCACAACCTCACACTATCCATTGATGTTTCTCTGTAGCCTTCATCTGCTGCTCCTGACAATGACCCGCTTGGAGCTCTACCCAACGGATGGGGTAAGTGGAAATGCCTTCTAGAACTGAGCTGTTTGTGTGACTCTTTTCAGCTGTATACAATATAGGAATATTGAAAAAATTTTAGAAACTGTCTCTCAAAAAAAATGACTCTAAATTTTGGTCCTAATAAGGTTTCCAGCTATGTCCTCATAACTTGGATAAGGAGTTTGCTAGCCTAAGGCTAAGTGCTGTTATGTTGCTGAAACCTGTTTTTTTTTTTTTTTTTAGTGATCATGCTTAATGTTTCCTGGCATGATTCATTGGATATATTTTTTCATTTTCATAGTTGTTTGTAAAGGATAAAATGAGGAGTTATCTTGACTACTGCCAGAACGTCTCTACAGCCTATGTCAATTCACTGTGGGCGTGAGGGAGGGGTGGTATTACTTTCTAAAGTGGAATTTTCCACAGTTTGGGGCTTCAAATAAAAACCTTTAGAATGAAAATACATCACAGCATTATTAAAGGAAATATTCACCCACATGACCCGTTTTATTTTATAGTTAGTTCCCCAACCGTACTATCTTCCAGTTGTGATGATCTGCAGTAAACTGCCTCCACATTTTTTCCAGAAAAAAAATATATAGTGTATATAAGATGGTTATTTATTTAATTTTTTAATAAGAGATCAACAGCTCACAGAATTTAAAAACGTATTTCGGGTTGCACAGATATGCTTCCTGTCTGTGTGAGAGTGAAAGGTATTAGCAAGCTTTGCTGAAGGAGCCTTGTAATCCGAGGAATAGCTGCTGCAGCACGTGGGGGACAAACTGACAATAGAATGAAGCTTGTAACTTATCAGGATGGTCCATGCAGAATAGATGTCATTTCAAGTACCAGGGCAACAAATGTTGACCCCCATCGCATGCATTTTTATAGCGTAACTTTAGAAGTTAACTGAAACTTTGTATAAATGAGTACCTACACACAAGTAAGAGAAATGTTTCAGCAGACAGACCACTTTATCTCTGGTTTCCTAATGAACTGAATGCAGCACTGTACTGTTCAGTGAGTTCCTCTAACTTTTTGCTAAACTTTAAATAAAATAGACGCTGAGATTGTGCAGCATGAACAACATGCCCAGTTTATTTGGTGTTGACTTTGCTGTACAGGTATGGGATCTGTTATCCTGAAAGCTCCTAATTACAAGGAAGGCCGTCTCCCATAGCCTATATTTTAATGCAATAATTCTAATTTTAAAAAATGATTTTCTTTTCTGCTGTTGTAACAAAACAGTACCTTGTACTTCACCCCAACTTAAATATAATTAATCCTTATAAAAGCCAAAACAATATTATTGGGTTTATTTAATATTTAAATTATTTCTTAGTAGACTAAAGTATGTAGATCTAAATTACGGAAAGCTGAAAACCCCAGGTCCCGAGCATACTGTAAAACGGGTCCCATATCTGTACAGGTATGGGACCTGTTATCCAGAATGCTCGGGACCTGGGTTTTCCAGATAACGGATCTTTCCATAATTTGGATCTTCATACCTAAAGTCTACTAGACAATCATGTAAACATTAATAAACCCAATAGGCTGGTTTTGCTTCCAGTGAGTATTAGTTCTATTTTAGTTTGGATCAAGTACAAGCTACTGTTTTATTATTACCTAGATAAAGGAAATCATTATTTACAATTTTGATTATTTGGATAAAATGGAGACTATGGGAGATGGTCCTTTACGTAATTCAGAGCTTTCTGGATAATGGGTTTCTGGATAACGGATCCCGTACCTGTACTAATATATATTATGTGTTAAGAGTTTGCATGTGTTTTGTCTGTCGATCAGTCTATCTAGCCATCCATCTGTCTATAAAAAATTACTTGGAAATCTAGAAATCTTTTCATGCAATACAGGTAGGGGGTCCGTTTTTTGGAAACCCATTATCCAGAAAGCTCCAAATTACAGAAAGGCCATATCCTATAGACTCTATTTTATCCAAATAATCCAATTTTTAAAAAACAATTACATTTTGCTTTGTAATAATAAAGCAGTGCCTTGTACTTGACCCAAACTAAGATATAATGTATTCTTATTGGAAGCCAACCGAGCCTATTGGTTTTTCTAATGTTTACATGATTTTCTAATAGACTTAAGGTATGAAGATCCAAATTACGGACAGATCCGTTATGTGGAAACCCCCAGGTCCCGAGCATTCTGGATAAAAGGTCCCATACCTGTACAACTATAATTGTTGTGACGATTTTCTGCTGTCCAAGGCCGCTGCCTCATTAACCCCATTGTATGTTACAATGTGTATATTTAATCACACTATGCATTCTATTAATACTGTATAATAACTGTTACAAAGAATTATTTTCGTATTCATCCGTTGCAAAAAGAAAACCGCTCATTTCTGTTGGCTAGCTCATTTTTTTTTTGAGAAAGTTGATTTAAAATCGTACCCCTGATATTTTATAATGCACAAGCCTGAAAATCAGCAGAAGTGTAGGAGGGAGATAATTGTAGGTTTGCTGATTTGTAGAGGAGTGGCCTCATATGGCTGCCTCATGTTCTCTTTTTAACTAAAATGTAAATGTAAAGCAATACTTCCCAAAGGCAGCTGAATAGTGTGAGTCAGGGGAAATCCAAGCTGTTTATTTGTATCATTAGTGTCTGCACTGTGCAGATAGAGGGATTGGGAGTAACAGAGGACTTGCTTCATGATGCTAAAGAATGTCCATGTAGCAAGTTACAGGTCTGAGCAGTTATAAACTGCTTCTGTTTGGGACTCTGCCAAATCTCTCTTCTCCCTTGTGAGCGTCAGCACTCATCACCTGGCTTAAATGTTGCTCTGTCAGAGCCAGGAATGTGGGGCAAATGGGCAGGAAACTGGGATTTGTGTGCTTTTTGTATGTCAATGCGTGTGTCATGTATGTTTCTCTTTTTATTGACATATAAATAACAGATTTTAATATCATTTAGTCCTGCAGGAAAGGTATTTGTCTGTGATGGCGAGAATTTATTTTTCCTATGTTTTTTTTGGGTTTTTGTGGTCAATGCATGTAGACCTGTGAGTGGAGTTCGTTCTAATGTCCAGCGAGTGTTCTTTTATATTAGATACCTGCCCTGGACTGTACTACAGCAATCTTTTTCTGATTCTTTGTGTGTAGTTCTATTGTTGAGATATGGCTGAGCAGATTGCTGATTTTAAACATACTGCCTGACAATCTGGGCATATGCATCAAATTAGACATGAAGTTGGGAAGAGAAAACAAAGCTTTTTAGCCCTATCATTTCTATCTCAGTTACACAGTTGGGTAATTCTTAGGAATATATTGGTGTTAGACAAATTATAATCTAAGGCATGTATTTAAGCATAGAAACATCCACTGATAGTAAAATCACTCCCCAAAGTAAAATAGTGACTCCAGTGCTCCTGCCCCAGGCTCTCGGCTCAGGGGAGCGGATAATCCATATGCAATGTAAGAAAGGTACTCTGGAAAGCCACATATAGATCAGACCAAAAAATGTCGGTTTAAAAAGTAGAAAAATCTTTATTCAAACAATCATCCCCAGACGCGTTGCGTGCCCCCAAGACACTTAATCAGGTTAGACAAATAATCACTTGCAAATAAGGAATTTAGGTTGAAGCAATACAACTGACTGCTGATTTTTCTTTTTTTTTTTTCTTTTGAAAAAATGGACTGCTCCTTGGTAATTCACTACTCTTGGATAGATCATAATGCCTACTTTATGCTGGTTGCTTCTTTGGTACTGATCTCAATTTTCTTTTTTTTAAACAACAGAGAAGCGTCAGGATAATGGCCGGGTTTATTACGTGAATCACAATACTCGAACCACGCAGTGGGAAGATCCAAGGACTCAGGGGTGAGTTAGACGAACACCATGCATTTATGGACAATATTATATGCAATAATAATTAGAAATAGTATTCTCACATCTTCCAAAAATAAAGGCGGGTGTTGCACCCCAGACACTTGCTGCTAGTAATAAAAGCTCATTTATACTGCACTGCTACCTGGTTTAATATAATGTCTGAGCAATATACAGTACATTGCAACAATAATACAACTGAAATAGCTACTCTGACAAAAGTTTAAATTAAAATCTATATTAACAGATATTATATATCAAATATATGACTATTAGGGATGCCCCGAATCCACTATTTTGGGATTTGGCCGAATCCCCAAATCCTTTGTGAAAGATTTGGCTGAATACGAACCGATTTGCATATGCAAATTAGGGTCAGGAAAGGAAAAAGTGGAAAAGAAATCTTCTTTTGTGACGACAAAGTCAAATGATTTCCCTTCCCTCCCCTAATATAATATACAAATTAGGATTAGGTTCGACCAGGCACAAGGATTCGGCCAAATCCGAATCTTGCTGAAAAAGCCAGAATCCTGTATTCGGTGCATCCCTAATGACTATATGTATGTGTACAGAAGAATCATCACATTTCCATGCAATATTAAACATTAATATATATTTATGTCTGCACTAACAGCCTTATTTCCAACTTTTTTTTAGCATGATTCAGGAACCAGCACTACCTCCGGGCTGGGAAATGAAATATACAAGTGAAGGCATACGCTATTTTGTTGATCATAACAAGCATGCTACAACTTTCAAAGACCCTCGTCCAGGTTTTGACTCAGGGTATGTGTGAAGGAAGGATGGAAAAAAAAATGATAAAAATTGGTTGGAGCAAATATACAGTATATGAATAAGAAAAAGGAAGCTGCAAGACAAAGGTGGTTTAGTGCAGGGAAATGGGTGATAAGGGTTATTTTAAATAACAGCGATAGTAAGAAAAAATACTGTGTAATTCTGCCACACACTTTCCAACAACAGTTTTCATGTGGAACGTTAAGTCCTTAGATGCCTGGCGTGATATCAGTCGACAGAAATTACTGGGAATAGGAGTCACACACATTTAAAAGTAGGGATGGACTGAATCCAGGATTCGGTTCGGGATTCGGCCTTTTTCAGCAGGATTTGGATTCGCCAAAATCCTTCTGCCCGGAATCCGAATTTGCATATGCAAATTATGGGCGGGGAAGGAAATCAAGTGACTTTTGTCACAAAACAAGTAAGTTAAAAATGTCTTTCCCTTCCCACCCCTTATTTGCATATGCAAATTAGGATTTGGATTCAGTTCGGTATTCGTCCGAATCTTTTCTCAAAATAGTGGATTCGGTGCATCCCTATTTAAAAGGGTCTTCAACCTATGTACTCAGTATAGTAAGACACAATACATGGGTGATTACAGTGAGTTTTGACCTACAGACCAATTTAAAAAACAATGAATGATAAAGATAGGCACTAAGGGATAATCAACATTTAGTGCATATTTTGTAAAATTTCAATCAACATAATTCTACCAACTGTGAACGAGGATTGCAGCTCTGCTCTATCTATAGTGCCAGTACCAGGCTTGGCTTGGCATCCACATTGTGGATGAAAATAAGGAGAAAGTAATAATTATAAGGAAGTGTAAAAGATGAATTGGGTTCATATATATATGTGTATACATACACATATATATATGTGTATGTATATGTGTGTATATATATATATATATATATATATATATACACACATATATATATATATATATATATATATATATATATATATCTATATATATATAGATATATATATATATATATATATATATATGTGTGTATATATATATATATATATATATATATATATATATATATATATATATATATGTTTATGTGGAATGAGGAGCAAGTTATGAAGACAACTTGGTAGTGTTGAGATGCACATAAAGAATGGATGGGCAGCCAATTGTTCTTTTGAAACCCATGTATAGTTTATGCACTCATATACCTGAGGTATATTCAGCCATATTTACTACTCACTTCATTCTTTCAGGGTCAAGCAGGGCGACTCACCTGGAGCATATGACCGAAGTTTCCGTTGGAAATACCATCAGTTCCGCTTCCTGTGCCATGTGAGTTCTTTAATCAGCTTGTGTTGTAAAAAAAAACGATATAAATGATATAGCTGAAGTTATATATTTTTTTATTTAAATTGTTTTACAAAAAAAAAAGATGATTATAATCCCTCTGCTGTTGGATAGGTGTCATAGTCTCCTTTTATGCTGCTTTATAGTAGCGATTCAATTAAGTTACTTGGCTTAGCATTTTTACATTGCTGCCTTGAATCACTGTCCTGGTTCACATCCAGCCATGGCAGTAAGCTTGTGTGTTCTCTCCATGTCTACATGGGTTTCCTCCAAGTACAGGAAGGGCAATTGGCTCTTGAAACATATTCACTATAGCGTGTGTAAAGTTGATAGGTACTTTTTATTGCAATCTCCACTGGGGCAGGGACTCATTTATCTCTGTAAAGCTCTGAAAAATATGCATGTGCTTTATACATAAAGCATAATAAAAATGCCTTTGGTTTGATTTTCTTGTATACCTTTTATTTTATTTGTGGTTATTGGAAAGCCAAACTTCCAGTACCTCTTGTGCCAGACAATAGTAATACAGATTACTATGGTAGTACAGAGAATGTAACAAAGACCAAACAGCAAATATTTTTTACAATTACCTGTTTTTAAACCAACCACACACTTTCATCTTCGATTATAAAGTGCCTGCTGTGTGAAGTGGCTGTGCCATAAAAGTTCTGCACGGAATCTCCATATAAAACACAAGAGCCATGAATATCCTGTAAAGTATATCCTTATAAATGGTGCTTAGTGATGTCATTGGTTATATTCAGAGCTTAGTGATGTCATTTCACTTGACTCACTGAAACTTGTGTATTATAATAAATAAAGTACACCCTGTTGCAAAATATTGAGGATATTAGAAGTTACCTCGGAGTTCAATGACCTGTATAAAACACTCGGCCTTCGGCCTTATATGGTCATGGAACTCCTCTGTAACCTAGAATATCCTTATATTTTACAAGGGGGTACTTTATTCACTATATAATCAATTCTGTTATATAAGTTTAATGATGTTAATAATATGTCAAGGATCTGTTTTTCCAAATAAAGAGTGTAAAGGAAATATACTGATTTCTCCTGATAGCTGATGCATCTGATGCAAGAGTAAATGCCATTATAAAGCCTACGTTAAAACATCCATAACATATACTGTAGCTACATTTTTCTGGAACCACCATATAGGTAGGGTGGGCACTTTAAAGATTATAGGGACAACTAGTTTAGGTCTTCATTTTAGAAGTCATCACATCTTGTTTGTGACACCTTGGATCTAACGTCTTATTTTGTATTTGAATATCTGCTAATTGAAATATATTTACTTTCTTTTAGTCAAATGCTCTCCCAAGCCATGTAAAGATCAGTGTGTCCCGGCAGACGCTATTTGAGGATTCCTTCCAGCAGGTAATTGAAAAGGTCCTTTTAGCACATGTTGTATAACCTCCAGCTTCACCATTTACTCTCTGACTGTTAGAGACACTGAAAGCTAATGCTGCTACAGTATGCTCATTAACATGCAGCATAATTCACTGGCCTAGATGGCAAGCCAATGCACAATGATTTGATTTCCTAGTCCGCTCCAAAACCAATTATATATTACATAAAGCTATTTCTCAATTCACCTGTGAAGTTACTGACAAGCACTCTGTGCTTCGTGTTATCTGTAAATGATGCCTTCTTTCTTTCGTACTGTATGACCAGATAATGAATATGAAGCCATATGATCTCCGAAGACGTCTCTACATCATAATGCGTGGAGAGGAAGGTCTGGACTATGGTGGAATTGCCAGGTTCGTAGGCTTTTGTACATAGGATACCCCTGAAATTGTACTAAGTGGTTTATACAGTTATGGTAGGATGCAGGAGACTTCCCTGACTTTAGGAAGTATTAGTGTGCAGATTCTATATATGTTTAGCTTTTCATTTTCTTTTCATATGTGCCTGTTAGCTTATATTCCTCTTTGGTTTGATGGTCTTTGGGTTCCTCTAGTGTCTGCCTCCTGTTTCACTGTCTGGTCCCTGTGCTCCTGGCTGCTATCCCTCTCTCTCTGTGTCCTCCCAGTGGTTTTACCCTATGGTAGGTTACGTCAGGCTGTTCTACCACAGGGTAGAACCACGGACAGGATATGGGGAGCTCTCAACATGGAGCAGTTACCTCTCCACCCACTGTGCAGCTTTACAGCAGATATGATTTGCCTCTGTAGCTTGTTGATAATACCACAGAGATCCCACATAATACTGTCTGTTACTGTACGGAATATATGATTCAATTGCTGCTTTATAAAATATTGTAAGTCAGTATAACTGTGCAAATCCACTAACTCTCCTCTGTTTGTCTTGTCTTCCTTACGTTTGTGCTTTATCTTAACTTATTCTTTTTCCCACTACTGTTTCTCAAAACTTTTTATGTCTTCACTGTCTTTTCTATGCTTTCGTTATCTACCCCTTTCTTTTCCTCGTGTTCTCATTACAGGGAGTGGTTCTTTCTGTTGTCACACGAGGTATTGAACCCCATGTACTGTCTGTTTGAATACGCCGGCAAGAACAACTACTGTTTGCAGATCAACCCTGCTTCATCCATTAACCCTGATCACCTTACTTACTTCCGGTTCATTGGTCGATTTATTGCTATGGTAGGTAGGAACTCAGTGCGGATTTGGTGTTTCTTCATCACTGTTCCTTCTTTGAGTGATTTTCTGTCTTTTCTTATAGGCTCTTTACCATGGGAAGTTTATTGACACAGGGTTTACCCTGCCATTCTATAAGAGGATGTTAAACAAGAAACCAACCTTGCGGGACCTTGAATCCATCGATCCGGAATTTTACAACTCCATTATGTGGATCAAGTAAGTTCAGTCTGAATGAAGACAACAGGGGAGACTAGCGACTTTGAGTTTAGTTTTTGCTATACTAAATGATACTACTTTGACATAATTTGTTCAACACTCTTCAGTCTGTACACATTGACCTCATCCACTGAGAATGTCCGTTTATTTCCTTGCATGCAAGTTTCCATACACTCAACTTATTTCTTATAGAAATCCTTTCCTTTATATAATTATAAAAAAACATACTGACTTGTTTTTTACCAGTTTCTTCCCTAGCTGCCACCCCATTCCTATGTACTAACATCATCCAATTTGTCCCAGTGTACTCCTTTACTCTTGCTTCATGTTCTCCCCGTGTACTTATCTGCCAGATGTCTCTCTCTTACTGTGTTTGATTATCTCCCTACGTATTTGTTTCCCTTTAAATCTACTCATCTAGTACTCACTTCTCTCTTCACGTACTCACCTTATGCCTACAAATGTACATACTGCTTGATTCTATGCCTGTGCATTCATCAGACCTCTTTTTGTGTAACCTTAGCATCTGTTCTCTTCCATTGTGTTCACTTATATTGTATGCCTCTTCCCATGTATTAACCTTTCCCTGTATTCACCTATTGTACTCCGTGCCTGTTCTCTCTCATGTATATAACAAGGAGCTAACTGTTTAGCTGTGTACTAATTCAACTCTGGGTTCTTTTCCTTTGTACTTACCTGCTGTCTCCTTCTGTTTTTTTTCATACTTGCCTAGTACTTGCTACTATCCCAGTGTAAACACCTAGAGCCAACTTCCCTCTTCTTTAACTTACTTAACTTTATACCTGATATAAGGTATATAAGGTATACTGAGTAAATATACCTAGTAATGTATATAAGGTATAAGCTAGTAAATTCCTGTGTTTTAAGCAGTGTGTTCTGTACCCCTTACATTCAACATATTAAGCCTTCTATCCTGCCTTCTGATGTAATCACAATGTGTCTTCTTTTTCTTATGTGCTCACCCTTCACTTGCAGATTTTCCTTTGTGCTTTACTTACATTCTTCATATTCATAAAGTATTCCACACGTTTTCTGTGAAATAACCTTTGTTGATGTTTTCTTACCATCATTTTATTACAGGGATAACAACCTTGAGGAATGTGATCTGGAGCTTTACTTTGTGCAGGACATGGAGATTCTGGGTGAAGTGACATCTCATAAGCTGAAGGAGGGAGGTGAAAACATCCGTGTGACTGAAGAAAACAAAGAGGAATTTATTGGGTAAGTGTGCAGACAACAGATAAACTGTGACCTGTAATCTCCCTTAATGGCATCCTTTTGCCAGCAGATAGGCTGATTAATTTACGTAACATAAACCTCACAAAGATTATCACACACTTCAGTGGCTGCTTTCATTCAAGTATTGCCATTCTACTCATGCATCGCTATTACTTTTGGAGAAGGCTTAACAAATATACCTTTTTGCTGGCTGATTATAATTCTGTCCTTTGTAGGCTGCTTACTGACTGGCGTTTCACTCGAGGAGTTGAGGAGCAGACCAATGCTTTCCTAGAAGGCTTCAAAGAGGTTGTTCCCCTGGAGTGGCTCCGTTACTTTGATGAGAAGGAACTTGAGGTAATCCTACAGCACATTTATGCCCACCTTAGGTGGGCATATTGGGGGAAAGTTCTGCTCGTTTGGCAACCTTGCCAAATAATACGTGGCCATCTTAACTTTTAGGTTTATTATGCCAGTATTAATCATAGCTTAAATGTCTGAGTGATTCGGACATGAGCATCACAAATTTGTGTCTGTGGTAGTTAATCAGTGTTTCCCCGTTTATTTGCAGCTAATGCTATGCGGTATGCAAGAGATTGATATTGCGGATTGGCAGAAGAATACAATATATCGTCACTACACCAAAAACAGCAAGCTGGCTCAATGGTTTTGGCAAGTAAGTAATGAATGAATACTTGTCAACGTAATTAGACCTGTAAAATTAAAAAGTAACTGCTCATCATTAGGTAATTTATGGGTGCAGTAATACACACAAATGATAAAGAGTAAGGGATTGAAGAAAGTACAGGAATAGGACCTGTGAATGCACGGGACCTGGGGTCTTCCTGATAACGGATCTTTCCGGAATTTGGATCTTCATACCTTAAATCTACAAGAAAATCATTTAAACATTACATAAAACCAATAGGCTGGTTTTGTTTCCAGTTGGGATTAATTATATCTTAGTTGGATAAAGTACAATGTACTGTTTGATTACTACAGAGAAAAAGGAAATCATATTTAAAAATTAAAATGGACTCTATGGGAGACAGCCATTCCGTAATTCGGAGCTTTCTGGATAACGTGTTTCCAAATAACAGATCCCATACCTGTAGTATCGCAATTACTTTATTTTGTGGATGGCATATTATATTATTATATTATTATATTATTATATTATGAAATATTGTAGTTGTAGGCTGTAACATAACCATCAAGTTAATTTAAAGGAATTCTAAAAAATGCAAATATGAAGGAAGAACAATTAATACAGTAGTTTTAAGAACTACTGCCTGGTCTTGCCTGTAGTAATCCATAATCCATTTTAAGCACAGCACACAGAACATATTGGAGTGCTGTTCTGTTTGCAGTCCAAGCAAAACCTGGAGTTTAACAGAAACTACAGTGTAAAAAAACGATTTTATATAAGTAAATAATATGAAGCTTTCTGAATATGTTCACGTGGTAAGACCTAAGTCTAAATCATTGAGAATGGTATGAGACCTCAAGGCTTACATAGGTTCTACATTGCAATAGTGCAGTTAAACACAGTAATCAATCAGCTCTTCAATTTGATACTCTTATACAGGTATGGGATCTGCTATCCAAAAACACCCGTTATCCAGAAAGCTCCAGATTACGGGAAGGTCGTCTCCCATAGACTTTATTTTATCCAAAAAATCCAAATTTTTAAAAGTGATTACCTTTTTCTCTGTAATAATAAAATAGTACCTTGTACTTGATCCAAACTAATATAGAATGAACCCCTATTGGAAGCAAAACAATCCTATTGGGTGTATTTAATGTTTACATGATTTTCTAGTAGACTTAGGGCATTAAGATCCAAATTACGGAAAGATCCCTTATCTGGAAAACCCCAGGTCCCGAACATTCTAGATGACAGGCCCCATAGCTGTATAGGTTAGAAAATGAAAACAAAACGTTGAATTCCTCATATAACTCAGGAACATAAGTTAGTTCTTACCTTGTAGGTTGATATTCTAGCCTAAAGTGAAATCTGTCTTATCACAGGTGGTGAAAGAGATGGACAATGAAAAAAGGATCCGGCTGCTGCAGTTTGTAACTGGAACATGTCGCCTTCCAGTGGGTGGATTTGTAGAGTTAATAGGCAAGTCTTTATTATGTGATATCTCCCCTGAAACTGATACATGTATTTCACCTTTGATGCAAACCATTCCACAACATTTTGGCCACCCTCGGAAAAACTTCTCTTCATTCTAGCTTGTTGACTATGTTCCCTCATTTGTTCTGTTAAAAGGATACTGTCATGGGGAAAAAAAAGTTGTTTTTTTTTTTTTTTTTTAAAACGTACCAGTTAATAGTGTTGCTCCAGCAGAATTCTGCACTGAAATCTGTTTCTCAAAAGAGCAAACAGATTTTTTTATATTTAATTTTGAAATCTGACATGGGGCTAGACATATTGTCAGTTTCCCAGCTGCCCTCAGTCATGTGACTTGTGCTCTGATAACCTTCAGTCACTTTTTACTGCTGTACTACAAGTTGGAGTGATACCACCCCCTCCCAGCAGCCCATTAGCAGAACAATGGGAAGGTAACCAGATAGCAGCACCCTTAAGCTAGCCATAGATGCAAAGATACGATCGTCCAAATCCTTGATTCGTATGATTTTCGAAACGTGTGGAGTCCCGACATTTTTCGTCCCAACTGCCTAATCTGCCCGTTCGATTGGGCAGGTTAAAATATTTCTGTCGGCTGCCAATAATATCTCTGCATGTATTGCCGATTGGACGATTTTCAGTTGGAGACTGTCACTAGCTTTTGTTAGGCATAACTTTCGTACGATTGCTGTAGGGGCAGAACATTGGCTGATCTGTTCTTTTACTACTTTATTTGATCTGAATGGTTAGTGGCAGGTCTGGAGATGGGGAAGTCCGATCCGATCGTTCAAGGATTCGAACGATCGGATCTTTGCGTCTATGGCCAGCTTAACACAAGATAACAGCTCCCTGGTAGATCTAAGAACAGCACTCAATGGTAAAATCCAGGTCCCACTGCGACTCTTTAGTTACATTGAGCTTATCTGAAAGCAGTTCCATCCTAAAGTGCTGGCTCTTTCTGAAAGCACATGACCAGGCAAAATGACCTGAGATGGCTGCCTACATACCAATATTACAACTAAAAAAAATACACTTGCTGGTTTAGGAATTACATTTTACATGGTAGAGTGAATTATTTGCCGAGTAAACCGGGTAATTTAGAAATAAAAACTACACCATAAAAATCATTACAGAATCCCTTTAATGAATAGTCCTGTCATCCCACTAACCTTCACTAAGTGTCACCCTTTTGCCTTTTCATAACTGGCAGGTAGCAACGGACCTCAGAAGTTTTGCATTGACAGAGTTGGTAAAGATACTTGGCTGCCTCGGAGTCACACATGGTAAGAGTTCCACAATGTAGTACTGGCAATGCGCACAGCACCACACAAGGCTCGTGTAGAATTACTGTAGTCCAGGCAATGCACAAACTTAACAATTTTAAAAGAAAATCGATTTACTGAATTTTTTATTTACAGTATGGATCATTTGTATTGCAATGTCATCTAGAGATGATGCACACTCAATATGCCATTGATATCTTTTCAGCTTTAATCGTTTGGATCTCCCTCCTTACAAGAGTTACGAGCAGCTTAAAGAGAAGTTGCTTTTTGCCATTGAAGAGACAGAAGGATTTGGCCAGGAGTGATCAAATTGCTCATCTAAGATGAAAGAAATTGGGGGAAAAGAAGCCTACCTAAATGGTTGCATAAGTGCACCTTGATGTGTAGTATTTCAGACAGACATTTCTGTATATTATAGGTGTATTATGTCTGTTTAACCACTCGGATCCCTTGGAAGCACAATGCATTTCATTTATTAGCAGCTCCTAATGTTTCTGCAAAATCAAAAGTTCCATTATATTTGGAATCACAAGGGACTCGTGAATGTTGCGTTATTTGGATTTCGTTTGGATTTTGGCCAATGAAGGCAATTCTCTTCCTCAGGCCTGTTCCTGACCTTTTGCTTATATGTCGATATTTTACTTGTGCCAATTAGCTTCTGTTGTATCCAGCACCAATGCTTCCATTTTGGCTTTCTCTACAGCTTATGGTTACGTATTGTTCTCCATTTTGCCTGAGACTGCCAGTCTAGATATGATCTGAGGACATTTTAATACTGGATCAACCAAATCCAATCAGTGTAGCACAGTTCAGGGACAGCCTGAAAATATCTAGAGATGATAAAAGAGAAAAACATGAGTAGAAAGCTGATGTTTTACCAAAAAAATTATCTTCAGATAATTCTGCCCCTGAAGGGAGCAAATCTGTCAACCTAAACTTTTGATATAGAGGAAATCTTTTTGATTGGTCTCTAGTTGACAAAATAACTAGCAAAGGATGATGGAACTAGTCATTTAACAATATTGAATTTTTGGCATGCTCCATAGCCATTATTTAAAGGGTCAGTTCACCTTTAAATTCCATTTTAGTATGTTATAGAATGGGCATTTCTAAGCAATTTTTCAACTGGTCTTCATTGTTTTGATTTTTTTTATAGCTTTTTAATTATTTGCCTTTTTCTTCTGACTCTTTCCAGCTTTGAAATGGGGGTCACTGGCCCCATTCTAAAAACAAATTCTCTGTTAAGACCAAAATTAGGGATGCACCGAATCCAGGATTCAGTTTTTCAACAGGATTCGGATTTGGCCAAATCCTCCTGCCCGGCCGAACCGAATCCTAATTTGCATATGCAAATTAGGGACAGGAGGGAATTTGAGTGACTTTTTGTCAGAAAACAAGGAAGTAAAAAAATTTTCCCCTTCCTACCCTTAATTTGCATATGCAAATAAGGGTTGGGATTCGGTTCGGTATTCGGCCGAATCTTTCGTGAAGGATTCAGGGGTTCGGCCGAATCCAAAATAGTGGATTCGGTGCATCCCTAACCAAAATTATAGTTTTTTTTAATATTTACCTTCTTCTGACTCTTCAGCTTTCAAATGGGGGTCACTGACCCCATGTAAAAAAACAAATGCTTGTAATCCTACAAATTGATTGTTATTGCTACCTTTTATTGCTCATCTTTCAATTCAGGCCTCTCCTATTCACATTCGTTATTATTCAAATCAATGCATGGTTGCTAGGGTAGTTTGGACCCTAGCAACCAGATTTCTGAAATTGCAAAGTGGAAAACTGCTGAGTAAAAAGCTAAATAACTCAAAACCCACAAATAATAAAAAATGAAAACCAATTGCAAAGTGTCTCAAAATATCACTCTCTACATCATACTAAAAAAATCAACTCAAAGGTGACCAACGCCTTTAAAGGGATACTAGTCATAGGAATGAAGAGCTCAAACTCCTAGAAAATAACATCCAAGCAGTGGTGTCTGGTGCTGAACTGGAAGATCCACGACTGCCACAGAGTCATAAATATGTCAAGTCAAATTACCAGCAGCACACCAAGTCAGATGTAATAATGCAAAAAAGTGATTGTTTTTTTTTAGCCCAAAAACACATATCAAACGGGCAACGTTTTGGCCCCTCAAGACAGTAAAATTTGAATTCAACCATTGGCCATCTAAAATTTGCAGAATTGCTGTTTTAGCCTATGGGGGACCTCCTAGAACCTATTTGGAGTCAATTGGTGGACTTTGAAAAAATCCAAGTTTTTTTTGGGAAAAACTTCTAATCGAATTCAATCGAATGCGCTATTCCTTTGATTCGTATGATTCAAATTCGGCCGAATAAGGACCTATTCGACCAAAAAAGAACCTTCAACTTAATTTCGGTTGGTCTTTTTGAATTCGAATTTCGAAGTTTTTTCAATTCGACCCTTGGTAAATATGGACCTATGTGTTCAATATTATGTGTTCAAAATTATACATTGAACACATAGGGGCCCATTTACTAAGGGTCGAGGTGAATTTTCGAATTCAAAAACGTCGAATTTCGAAGTAATTTTTGGGTACTTCGGCCATCGAATAGGCCAAAATTCGATTCGAATTGAAAATACTTCACAAATTCGACCATTCGAAAATCAAAGTACTGTCTCTTTAAAAAAAACTTCGAATTCGACACATCACCACCTTAAACCTGCCGAATTGCTGTTTAGTGTATGGGGGGACCTCCTATAAACTTTTTGAGTAGTCAAAGTATTTTTTTGTAAAATCGTTCGAATTGTTTGATTCGAACGATTTAATCGATCGATCGAACGATTTTTACTTTGAGCGAAAACGTCAAAAATACTTTGACTATCGAAGTATCAAATTCGTTGGTCGAATTTGGAATTTTTATAACTTCGAAATTTGATCCTTCGTTAATGTGCCCCATAATGTTGTTTCACTTTAGACTTGATAAAGGGTCTTGAGGGCCAAAATGTTGCCTGTTTTGTATGTGTTTTTGGGCTAAATAAATCACTTTTTTACATCATTACAACTGACTTGGTGTGCTGCTGGTAATTTGACTTTAAGGGTCAGGCCACACTGGGCGTTTTGGGGAGATTTGGTCGCCTAGTCACCAATCTCCCCAAACGCCTTCCCTCACTCTGCGCCGGCTAAAATGAAAAGACACTGGCGCTAATCACACGCGGCGATTCATTTTCTGAAGTCGCCCGGAGGAAACTTCGGACGACTTTGGAAAACGAATCGTACCGTGTGATTAGTGCCGGCATTTTTTCATCTTAGCCGCGCAGAGTGAGGGAAGGCGTTTGGGGAGATTGGTCACCGCAAAGACGAGGCGATTAGTCACTAGGCGACCAAATCTCCCCAAAACGCCCAGTGTGGCCTGACCCTTAGGGGATACTGGCATCAATATTTAAAGGTTTTATTTGTGTTTGTAAAAGTTTGGTTTGATGGAAAAATGATTCACTTGCATTTTAAAACATTATAGACAAATGTTTTTCTTGCATGGTCCTCAGATTCCATCTTTCCATGTATAATGAATTCATCGTTATGCTTTTTTTTCTTGTTGTGTAACCAGGTTTCTTTTCTCTGGAAGGCTCATAATGTCCATTGTTTATAATAACGCCACTGAGGTCTTTAGTAAATATATGTAGGAGTGAGATGAATTAGAAAGGGAAAACAACCGATACCACTAAAATATTAAAATCTCGAAATATATAACAGAAGATCCCTTGTGTAACAGAAAATAACCCAGCTCTGCTTATGCAATGACTTTATCCCTTTAAGGTATGATCTGGTTAAAGAACTCGGCTACGCCATTTCTTAACACCATAATAGCCATTTTTTGTCGACTAGGATGATGGACATTATGCAAGTATTAAAAAAAAAAAAAATACATATACTGTATAGCTGTATATGTAGCAGATTTTTCTTAAAATAGTCCTGCTCTTTCTTTCTGTTTAATGCCAGAATCCTGTTTTGTATGTTTCAATCACAGCCACCTGTTAATATTTGTTACTGGATTGGATAACAGCAAATGTACATAGAATGTATATAGAAGATCTATATTATATATATAAAAGTTAAAAAAAAAAAAAAAGACACTTGCAAGAGCTTTGGATGAATCACCGAAGTTTTTTTTACAGCACTGATCTGCGTCCATGATGCTAAATTTCCTGTGCAATAAACACGCTGAGATTTGTTTAATGACTTGGTGCTTCGTTCATGGTGTTGAATGGCAAGAGTACGAGTGTGCGCTTGAAACACGAGTAGACACTTGCAAAGCGTCAGATTAAGATGGAAAAACGCTAATCTTTTCTAGATTGTTTTTTTTTTAATTGTAAAAGGGCCAATGATCTAAAGTTAACTTGAAATGCCTTGACCAGGCAAGTGTTGCCAAGGTGAGTTAAAAGCACAGATAAATACCTGTTTAAAGGAGTAGTTCAGTGTAAAAATAAAAACTGGGTAAATAGATAGGCTGTGCAATATAAAAAATGTTTCTAATATAGTTAGTTAGGCAAAAATGTAATGTATAAAGGCTGGAGTGACTGGATGTCTAACATAATAGCCAGAACTCTACTTCCTGCTTTTAGCTCTCTTGGTTTCCACTGATTGGTTACCAGGCAGTAACCAATCAGTAACTTCAGGAGGGGGGCACATGGGTCATATCTGTTGCTTGTGAATGCTGAGGATCAATTGCAAACTCACTGAACAGTTATGTCCCATGTGGTCCCCCTTCAAGTCGCTGACTAACTCCGAGTTCGAGAGCTGAAAAGCAGGAAGTAGTGTTCTGTTCTGTCAGACATCCAGTCACTGCAGCCTTTATACATTACAGTTTTGGCTAACTAACTATATTAGAAACATTTTTCTATTTAGCCAGTTTTTATTTTTACACTGAACTGTTCCTTTAAAGGAGATCTAACCCCGAAATTGATGGTGGTCCTCTGAGCACTTTTGCACTTCATATACATTTTCTATTTTTAGTTTCTTCTGAGACATTAGCACTTTTGCACTTCATATACATTTTCTATTTTTAGTTTCTTCTGAGACATTAGCAGTTTTAGACCGTTTCGGACTGCTAATGCCAGGCTTTCGTCTCTACCTGTCTGCTCGCTTCTTGTCTGCTGTTAACCCTTGGATCACTGACTCACAGCTGAGCCAAAAGCCTGGTATTTGCTATTTAAATATGCAAATTTGTTAGAAACCACTAAAAATAGAAGTGCTCAGTAAAGCTCTTAGCAAGTTCATTTTTTGGATTTAGATCCCAGTTACTGTTGGGTATAAAACGGTGTAAACTGGCTGTTTAGTTGTAATCAAACGTGTTTTATTGGTTATAACATCCCCTTCCTTTAATATTCTTTTATACATTTCCTTTCTGGTCCTTTTCTTGCCTTTATCCCCAGGATTGCCCTTCCCTCCTGCTCTTTTGCTTCATTTCAGGTTTTGCGATGTCTGGTGCCAAGTGAGAGAAGCAGGAAATGCTTTCATGTAAGGCAGAAATGTGGAGTATGTGAGGAGCTCCTGTGCAAATACACAGCCAGCTGCCTTACAAGGATGCCATTGACAGCCTGTCTCACCTTTTATAAAAGCACGCTTGTGTTAAAGGAGACAACCGCACGCTCATCTGTATAAACCGCTCACACTGTTCGCCTATTAAAAGTCCACTTAAAAAAAAAAGTTATACTCCCGTACACTTGAAATTTTAGTTTGTATCTTCTTTACGTATAAACCCTTACAAAGAAAACAATTAATACTACTCATTGTTTCACTTACTCCAGGTTTTTGCAAGTTGAATTTTAGCTAAGCCTTGATGTTACAGAATATAAATACAGGGCAACAAGGTGGCTCGGCTATTGGTCCTGTTGCCTTCCAGCGCTTATGAGTTTAATTCAAACCGTGGCCCTGTCTTTTGAGACTAATACGAGTCGTAATCTCTGCAAAATGCTGTGTAATGTCAAGTATGAAGGGATATTCTACAGGTAATTCAAAGCTTGAAACCATTTACTCATACTTTTATTTGATTTTTTTAAATTTTAAACCATGACCTACTTAAAACTTAATAAGTGCCTAAAAAACCAAAATGTGCGTGTGTGTATTAAGGTGAATCAAAGCAAAAGTGGAGTAGTAGAGATAAATGGTGTAAGATTTAGGAACATTCTATTTGCAAAAAGGCCTCACTCCAGTTTTTTTTTTTTTTTTAAATGCACATTATAGTGTCCTTTCCATGGACCACTTTTATGAATTTGTCAGTAACATTTGCCAATATTTTTCTAGCATTAACTTTAATATGCTTGCGATGACGCCATATTAGAGCAGTAGAAAGAGTCTGAAACACTGTTACCTTTTTTGTGGTCATGTGAAAAATCTGAAACCAAGTTGAGGTTTGTGAATTGGTCAATAAGGATTAAGGCTTAGTTACAATCAAGGACAAGGAAATGATTTATTATAGGACCTGTTATTCAGAATGCTCGGGACCTGGGGATTTCTGGATAAAGGATCTTTCTGTAATTTGAATCTTCACACCCCAAATCTACTAGAAAATAACCCAATAGGCTGGTTTTGCTTCCAATACGGATTAATTAAATCTTAGCTCGGATAAAGTAAGTATGGTTTAATTTTTACAAAGAAAAAGGAAAAACATTTTAGAAAAATTGAATTATTTGGATAAAATGGAGTCTATGGGAGACATCCTTTTTGTAATTTGGAGCTTTCTGGATAATGGGCTTCTGGATAATGAATTCCATATATGTATTACAGAGACAAAGGGAATCACTTTTAATCTTAGTTATTTGATTAAAATGGAGTCTATGGGAGATTGCCTTTCCATAATTCTGAGCTCTCTGTATAACAGGTATAGTATAAGTAATCCCATACAAGTATTTCTTTAAATTCAATTACCCCCCAGAAATCTTACTTGAAAGAATTAACCTACAGCAACCAATGAGAATTCTGCATCTGCTGGTCTTTCTGCAGAATGCATATTGGTTATTACTCTGGCATCAAAATCCAGTTTTATGAATTGATTGAGTTGTGGAGATTACACTGATTTGAAGTTAAAGTGGTTTAAAATGTTCCTTGCACCATAAATTAATCCAGCACATGACTTTACATTTGAAATCCAGTTTCTGATTTTTTAATATACTTGTGCAAAAATAATGGTTTTAATGTCTCAATGTTGTTGTAACAATGTATTTTTTAATATAATGTAGCTCCTTTGTTCTGAATATAATAGAATGCAAGAAAAATGTTAATACAGTTGTGGGACCTGTTATCCAGAATGCTGTGGCTTCCCGTTTAAGGGATCTCTCTGTAATTTAGATCACCATACCTTAAGTCTACTAAAGAAAATAAAAACATTCATTAATTGCCTTGGTTTTGACTCCAATTAGGATTAATTATATCTCAGAAACAAGTACTGTTGTAAAAGTAGAGAGAAAAAAAAATCTAAAATTTTGAAAAAAAAATTTCATTCATTTGGAGCTTTCTGGATTAGAGGTTTTCAGATAAGTGATCCAATATATGTAATGCAAAAATCCTACACCAACACAAAATTTTGTAAAATTTTAAAGCAGTGTAACAGTAAATGTCTTTTTCTATAGACCGGCCCTTCCTGTCAGTGCAGACACCATGGGGTTAAGTATCCACCTCCGGAGGCAGGACAGAAGAAGGAAAAGGATCTCGGCTCCACCCCTCGATATAAGCTCCTTACTCCTCCTGTTCCCTTCAGTTTTTTTCTTCTGTCCTGCTTGGAGGTTAGGACAGTATGCTGTGACCACAAAATACATATAGACAAATACAAGAGTCCTCTGCACTCAACCCATTATCAATATATTTAAGACAGAGACATTTTGTGCATACTGCTACTGAAAAATGCCTTACCCTTTAAACAACACAGGGATTGTTTGTCCATATATTGCAATATATTTAAGCTGGCCAACTACGTCAAAGTCATCCCATATCTGGCCAGGGACAATGGCACAATGGGACAATGTGACAATGACATTATGGGACAATGCGACAATGGCACTATGGGACAATGGCACTATGGGACAATGGAACAATGCGACAATGACAATGGGACAATGGCACTATGGAACAATGGCACTATGGGACAATGGCACTATGGGACAATGGCACTATGGGACAATGGCACTATGGGACAATGGCACTATGGGACAATGGCACAATGCGACAATGACAATGGGACAATGGCACTATGGGACAATGGCACAATGTGACAATGACACCATTCGACAATGAAACTATGGGACAATGTGACAATGACACCATTGGACAATGAAACTATGGGACAATGTGACAATGACACCATGGGACAATGAAACTATGAGAAAATGACACTATGGGACAATGTGACAATGACACTATGAGACAATGGCAATAGGGGACCATGGGACTATGGGACAGTGGCACAATGGGACAATGTGACAATGACATTATGGGATAATGTAACAATGGCACTATGGGACAATGGCACTATGGGACAATGGAACAATGGGACAATGGCACTATGGGACAATGGAACAATGCGACAATGGGACAATGGCACTATGGGACAACGGAACAATGTGACAATGACAGTATGGGACAATGGCACTATGGGACAACGGAACAATGTGAATGACAGTATGGGACAATGAAACTATGGGACAATGTGACAATGACACCATTGGACAATGAAACTATGGGACAATGTGACAATGACACCATGGGACAATGAAACTGAGACAATGACACTATGGGACAATGAAACTATGAGACAATGACACTACGGGACAATGACACTATGGGACAATGTGACAATGACACTGAGACAATGGCAATAGGGGACCATGGGACTATGGGACAATGGCACAATGGGACAATGTGACAATGACATTATGGGACAATGTAACAATGGCACTATGGGACAATGGCACTATGGGACAATGGCACTATGGGGCAATGGCACTATGGGACAATGGCACTATGGGACAATGGCACTATGGGACTATGGGACAATGGAACAATGCGACATATGACAATGGGACAATGGCACTATGGGACAATGTAACAATGGCACTATGGGACAATGTAACAATGGCACTATGGGACAATGGCACTATGGGACAATGGCACTATGGGACAATGGCACTATGGGACTATGGGACAATGGAACAATGCGACAATGACAATGGGACAATGGCACAATGTGACAATGACACCATTCGACAATGAAACTATGGGACAATGTGACAATGACACCATTGGACAATGAAACTATGGGACAATGTGACAATGACACCATTGGAAAATGAAACTATGGGACAATGTGACAATGACACCATGGGACAATGAAACTATGAGAAAATGACACTATGGGACAATGTGAAAATGACACTATGAGACAATGGCAATAGGGGACCATGGGACTATGGGACAGTGGCACAATGGGACAATGTGACAATGACATTATGGGACAATGTAACAATGGCACTATGGGACAATGGCACTATGGGACAACGGAACAATGTGACAATGACAGTATGGGACAATGGCACTATGGGACAATGGGTCTATGGGACAATGGAAATATGGGACAATTTGACAATGACACTATGGGACAATGGGTCCATGGGACAATGGTACTATGGGACAATTGCACTATGGGACAATGAAACTATGGGACAATGGAAATATGGGACAATTTGACAATGACACTATGGGACAATGACACTATGGGACAATGACACTATGGGACAATGACACTATGGGACAATGACACTATGGGACAATGACACTATGGGACAATGACACTATGGGACAATGTGCCAATGGCACTCATAATCCTTATATATCTCGTTTGTTAATCCTCACAGATCAATCCAAGTCTGAAAAAAATAAAATAGAATACAGTATATAAAGTCCGCTATTAAATTAAAAAAAAAAACCAGATCAGGCGGTCTGTGCACATTTCATGGAAAAAGGCCATGGGGGTCATCAACTGAAATTCCAAATAATTGATCAGGTCCTTATTTCCAGCCGAGGGGGTAACAGAACTAAAGAATTATTAAAAAAAGAAGCAAAGTGGATCCGTTTATTGGAAACCTTGGAACCCCATGGCCTTAACTGTGAATATGATTTACACCCCCATTTTTAGATAATACCCCCCTTCTACGGTGAGAACCTTTAATTTAGGTTGTTTTTAATATTTATATACTGTATTCTATTTTATTTTTTTTCAGACTTGGATTGATCTGTGAGGATTAACAAACGAGATTTATAAGGATTATGAGACAGTCAGGAATAGAAATCTAAATGTAATCTAAAGAGATAAGTGATTTTTTGATACTTTGTTATATTGTTGGGTAAAGTTAGACTTTGTAACCAAGAGATGGCGCAGTTGGAGAAATGTATAAATTGCAACAAAGTGAATGTCTCAATAACTTGAAAAAAGGGCTGGAAGCAGGCCCGAAACATTGTATTGTGCAGATCATAGAAGCCACAATAAAGGCTTTTTAACCCTTTGCCTGCCAAGCACGTACGGCGTACGTGCTGGCAGGCAAATGCTCAGGCTGCCAAGAACGTACATTGTACGTTCTTTGGCAGCTGAGCTCTCTCTCTGCTTCGGCGGCTTTTGCCGCCTCCGCAGAGAGTGGGGAGAGAAGACAGCCCCCTAGGCAACGAGGCTGGGGGGCTGTCAAGTCGGATCTGCGACTCGATTGTCGCAGATCCGACTTCAAAGTAGCAGACGCATCGCATGGAGCGTCTGCTACTACACTCACCTTCTTCCTGCCTGCAGAGCCGCCCACGCACTTCCTGCTGCGCAGCAACTCTGCAGACACGCTGCCAGGACTCCTCCAAAGAAGACAGCGATTCTCCTGTTCCAAAAACGGCAAGTGCACGTTTTTTTACACACTTACCTGCACCTACACATACTTACAGTACATTTATACATTTTAGTAAAGATTGGAATTTTTTTCAATTTTTTATTTTAGCACACTTGGTCCCTTTTGTACAGTTATTTACATGTATTTGCACACTCAGATAACTTTTATTAGTGCACAAATATGTAATCAAAAACGTGTTTTTTTTTTTTTTTACGAATTCATTGTACTGTTATCTTTTGTTTTTTTTGCCTAAAAACTTGTTATTTTGGCAGCGTGACTATTGGATAATCGATTTCGGCCACTAATTACGCTGTCAGAACAATTATTTTGTTATTTCATTGATTTACGCTATCTTTGTGGTTTTATTGCAATTTTATCCCTGCATTATTGTTCCTTATTTATCTTTAGTATAGTTTTGCTGTTTGGTGCTTTGGTATAGAAAGATAGATTTTACTTAGTTTGATCCGCCAAAATATGTGCTTTCAAAAAATATATGGGTTTCTGGGGTCTTTTTACAGTTTGGGGGTCTTACGGCACATAACGTACAGTTGGGGCTCTCTTTTCTGCAGCTTAGTTGGCTAGCCTGAAATTTCATAGGCACGTTTTTCATTTGGGGTCCATACACACCACATACTTTGGTAAATCTATGCATATTGGGCATCAAACTATTTATTAGACCTCTGACGTCCATATTTAGAGAGATTTTTCTTTGCACGTAAAACATTGTGTGTGATAAATGCGGCAAACTGCAACATTTTTAGGCGATTTTCAGAAATGTTGTAAAAACCTATATGTTTGGAAAAGCTTTGCAGTTTGGTAGTTTAGTGTAGAAAGACGTCGTTATCTTTGTTGGAATCGGCAGAATGCGTACTTTCCAAAAATATATGGTTTTGGGGGGACATTGCTGTTAGGAGGGTCTTGAGGCACATAATATGAAGTCAAGGGTCTATGTTCACAGAAGACGAATCGGCAGCGGAGAAAAATCATATGCACTATTTTCATTTGAGGTCCGCACATGCCAGCTGCCTTGGTATATCAATGCATATTGGGCATCAAACTGTTCAGTAGACCCTTGGCATCTGTATTTATGGTGTTTTACAATTGTATGTAAGAAATTGGGTGAGATAAATGTGGCCAATTGCAATATTTTTAGGCGATTTTCAGAAATGTAAAAACAGTTGCTTTTATCGCCAAATTTAGGAAAGGCTTGCGACTTGGTACTTTGGAGTAGAAAGACATGCATACCCAATTTGGATTCGCAGGAATGTGTACTTTCCAAAAATATATGCTTTTATGGGGTGAACGCACTTTTTTCTACCTTTGCCCCCCCCCCAAACAATGTAAATGTGTTGATTTTGCAGCACATGAAATGACAGACCATTTGGGGTTCTTTGTTTTGGGGCCCCTATATGCCACATGCTTGTGTACACCTATACATATTGGACATCAAACTGTTCAGAGGACCCCAGGCTTTCATATTTGGGGTGATTTCTCTTGATACCTAAAAGTATGTGGGAACTACAATGCTAGAGGGTGGAAATTTTGAGGTGATTTTTGGAAATGTCACCAAAATCACCAAATTTAGGAATGGTTTGCGGCTTGGTACTTTGGAGTACAAAGACATCCATACCCGATTTGGATTTGCAGGAATGTGTACTTTCCGAAAATATATGGTTTTATGGGGTGAACTTACTTTTTTCTACCTTTCCCCCCCCCCCAAAACGATGTGAATGTGTTGATTATGCAGTACCTGAAATGACAGACCATTTGGGGGTGGTGTCTTCATTTTGGGGCCCCTATATGCCACGTGTTTGGGTACACCTATACATATTGTGCATCAAACTGTTCAGAGGACCCCAGGCTTTCATATTTGGGGTGATTTCTCTTGATACCTAAAAGTATGTGGGAAATACGATGCTGCAGGGTGGAACATTTTAGGTGATTTTTGGAAATGTCACCAAAATTGCCAAATTTAGGAACGTTTTGCAGTTTGGTGCTTTGGAGTAGAAAGACATGCATACCCAATTTAGATTCATGGGAATGTGTACTTTCCCATAGGACACAAACCCTCTATAGGACACAAACACACACCCGCTTTAGGACAAATATACACACCCACTTTAGGACACATACAAACACCCGCTTTAGGACACATACACACATCCGCAATAAAACACGTTCGCACACACCCGCAATAGGACACATACACACATACACCCGCTATAGGACACATACACGCACCCGCTATAGGACACATACACGCACCCGCTATAGGATACAAACACGCACCCGCTTTAGGACAAATGCACACACCCGCTTTAGGACACATACACACACCCGCAATAGGACACATACCCGCAATAGGAAACATACACACATACACCCGCTATAGGACACATACTCACATACACCCGCAATAGGACACATACACACATACACCCGCAATAGGACACATACACCCGCAATAGGACACATACACACACCCGCTATAAGACACATACAAACATGCGCTATGGAACACATACACCAGCTAAAGGACACATACACACACCCGCAATAGGACACATACACACATACACACATAAACCCGCAATAGGACACATACACGCGCTATAGGACATATACACACACCCGATAAAGAAGACATACACACACCCGATAAAGAAGACATACACACATCTGCTAAAGGAGACATACACACACCCGCTATAGGACACATACACACACACCCGCTATAGGACACAAAAAACACACACCCACTATAGGACACATACACGCACCCGCGATTGGACACATACACACACACCTGCTTTAGGACAAATACACACACCCGCTTTAGGACACATACACACACCCGCTTTAGGACACATAAACACACCCGCTTTAGGACACATACACACACCTGCTTTAGGACACATACACACACCCGCTATAGGACACATACACACACACCCGCTTTAGGACACATACACACACCCGCTTTAGGACACATACACACACCCGCTATAGGACACATACAGACACCCTCTATAAGACACATACAAACATGCGCTACGGAACACATACACCAGCTAAAGGACACATACACACACCCACTTTAGGACACATACACACATCCGCAATAAAAAACATACACACACCCCGCAATAGGACACATACACACACACACGCTTTAGGACAAATACACACACCCGCTTTAGGACACATACACACATAAACCTGCAATAGGACACATACACACATACACCCGCAATAGGACACATACACACATACACCCGCAATAGGACACATACACACATACACCCGCAATAGGACACATACACACACCCGCTATAAGACACATACAAACATGCGCTATGGAACACATACACCAGCTAAAGGACACATACACACATCTGCAATAGGTCACATACACCCGCTATAGGACACCTACACACACCCGCTATAGGACACATACACACATAAACCCACAATAGGACAGATACACCCGCTATAGGACACATACACACACCCTCTATAGGACACATACACACACACCCGCTTTAGGACACATACACACACCTGCAATAGGACACATACACCCGCTATAGGACACCTCCTCACACATGCTATAGAACACATACACACATAAACCCACAATAGGACAGATACACCCGCTATAGGAAACATACACACCCTCTATAGGACACAAACACACACCCACTTTAGGACAAATATACACACCCACTTTAGGACACATACACACACCGCTTTAGGACACATACACACACACCCGCTAAAGGAGATATACACACACCCGCTATAGGACACATACACACCCGCTATAAGACACATACACACAAACCCGCTTTAGGACAATTACACACACCCGCTTGTGGGGGCGAAGCCCAGGAAATGTTGTCGTATGGGGCCCTGCGATTTCTGATGGCGGCCCTGGCTATAGGACACCTACACACACCTTCTATAGGACACATACAAACACCCGCTATAGGACACATACACACATAAACCCACAATAGGACAGATACACCCGCTATAGGACACATACACGCACCCGCTATAGGACACAAACACACACCCGCTTTAGGACACATACACACACCCGCAATAGGACACATACACACACCCGCAATAGGACACATACACACACCCGCAATAGGACACATACACACACCCGCAATAGGACACATACACACACACCCGCTAAAGGAGACATACACAAACCCGCTATAGGACACATACACCCGCAATAGGACACATACACACACCCGCAATAAAACACATACACACACGCAATAAAACACATACACACATACACACACACCCACTTTAGGACACATACACCCGCTATAGGACAAATACACACACCCGCTATAGGACACATACACCCGCAATAGGACACATACACACACCCGCTATAGGACACATACACACACACCCGCTTTAGGACACATACACACACCCGCTTTAGGACACATACACACCCGCAATAAAACACATACACATACCCGCAATAGGACACATACACACACACCCGCTTTAGGACACATACACACACCCGCTTTAGGACACATACACACACCTGCTTTAGGACACATATACACACCCGCAATAGAACACATACACACACCTGCAATAGGACACATACACCCGCTATAGGACACATACACACACCCGCAATAGGACACATACACACACAAACCCGCTATAGGACACATACACCCGCAATAGGACACATACACACACCCGCAATAAAACACATACACACACGCAATAAAACACATACACACATACACACACACCCACTTTAGGACACATACACCCGCTATAGGACAAATACACACACCCGCTATAGGACACATACACCCGCAATAGGACACATACACACACCCGCTATAGGACACATACACACACACCCGCTTTAGGACACATACACACACCCGCTTTAGGACACATACACACCCGCAATAAAACACATACACATACCCGCAATAGGACACATACACACACACCCGCTTTAGGACACATACACACACCTGCTTTAGGACACATATACACACCCGCAATAGAACACATACACACACCTGCAATAGGACACATACACCCGCTATAGGACACATACACACACCCGCAATAGGACACATACACACATAAACCCACAATAGGAAACATACACCCGATATAGGACACATACACACATCCGCTAAAGGAAACATACATACACCCGCTATAGGACAAATACACCCGCAATAGGACACATACACACACCCGCTATAAGACACATACAAACATGTGCTATAGAACACATACACCAGCTAAAGGACAGATACACACACCCGCTATAGGACACATACACACACCCGCTAAAGGACACATACACACACCCGCTAAAGGAGACATACACACACCCGCTATAGGACACATACACCCGCAATAGGACACATACACACACCCGCTATAAGACAAATACAAACATGCGCTATGGAACACATACACCAGCTAAAGGACACATACACACACCCGCAATAGGACACATACACACATAAACCCGCAATAGGACACATACACCCGCTATAGGACATATACACACACCCGATAAAGAAGACATACACACACCTGCTAAAGGAGACATACACACATAAACCCACAAAAGGACAGATACACCCGCTATAGGACACATACACGCACCCGCTATAGGACACATACACACACACCCGCTATAGGACACAAAAAACACACACCCGCTATAGGACACATACACGCACCCGCTATTGGACACAAACACACACCCACTTTAGGACACATACAAACACCCGCTATAGGACACATACACACACCCACTATAGGACACATACACACACCCACTATCGGACACATACACACACACCCGCTTTAGGACACAAAAAACACATACCCGCTTTAGGACACATACACGCACCCGCTATAGGACACAAACACACACCCACTTTAGGACACATACAAACACCCGCTATAGGACACAAACACACACCCGCTTTAGGACAAATATACACACCCACTTTAGGAAACATACACACACCCGCTTTAGGACACATACACACACCCGCAATAAAACACATACACACACCCCCACTTTAGGACACATACACACACCCGCAATAAAACACATACACAAACACCCGCTTTAGGACAAATACACACATACACCCGCTATAGGACACATACGCGCATACACACACACCCGCTTTAGGACACATACACCCGCTATAGGAAAATACACACACCCGCTATAGGACACATACACACGCTATAGGACACATACACGCACCCGCTATAGGACACATACACGCACCCGCTATAGGACACATACACGCACCCGCTATAGGATACAAACACACACCCGCTTTAGGACAAATGCACACACCCGCTTTAAGACACATACACACACCCGCAATAGGACACATACACACATAAACCCGCAATAGGAAACATACACACATACACCCGCTATAGGACACATACACACATCCGCTAAAGGAAACATACATACACCCGCTATAGGACAAATACACCCGCAATAGGACACATACACACACCCGCTTTAGGACACATACACCCGCTATAGGACACATACACACACCCGCTAAAGGAGACATACACACACCCGCTATAGGACACATACAAACATGTGCTATGGAACACATATACACACCTGCAATAGGACACATACACACATAAACCCGCAATAGGAAACATACACACATACACCCGCTATAGGACACATACACACATCCGCTAAAGGAAACATACATACACCCGCTATAGGACAAATACACCCGCAATAGGACATATACACACACCCGCTTTAGGACACATACAAACACCCGCTATAGGACACATACACACACCCTCTATAGGACAAATACACGCACCCACCCGCTTTAGGACAAATATACACACCCACTTTAGGAAACATACACACACCCGCTTTAGGACAAATACACACATACACCCGCTATAGGACACATACGCGCATATACACACACCCGCTTTAGGACACACACACCCGCTATAGGACACATACACACGCTATAGGACACCTCCTCACACATGCTATAGAACACATACACACATAAACCCACAATAGGACAGATACACCCGCTATAGGAAACATACACACCCTCTATAGGACACAAACACACACCCACTTTAGGACAAATATACACACCCACTTTAGGACACATACACACACCGCTTTAGGACACATACACACACACCCGCTAAAGGAGATATACACACACCCGCTATAGGACACATACACACCCGCTATAAGACACATACACACAAACCCGCTTTAGGACAATTACACACACCCGCTTGTGGGGGCGAAGCCCAGGAAATGTTGTCGTATGGGGCCCTGCGATTTCTGATGGCGGCCCTGGCTATAGGACACCTACACACACCTTCTATAGGACACATACAAACACCCGCTATAGGACACATACACACATAAACCCACAATAGGACAGATACACCCGCTATAGGACACATACACGCACCCGCTATAGGACACAAACACACACCCGCTTTAGGACACATACACACACCCGCAATAGGACACATACACACACCCGCAATAGGACACATACACACACCCGCAATAGGACACATACACACATAAACCCGCAATAGGACACATACACACACACCCGCTAAAGGAGACATACACAAACCCGCTATAGGACACATACACCCGCAATAGGACACATACACACACCCGCAATAAAACACATACACACACGCAATAAAACACATACACACATACACACACACCCACTTTAGGACACATACACCCGCTATAGGACAAATACACACACCCGCTATAGGACACATACACCCGCAATAGGACACATACACACACCCGCTATAGGACACATACACACACACCCGCTTTAGGACACATACACACACCCGCTTTAGGACACATACACACCCGCAATAAAACACATACACATACCCGCAATAGGACACATACACACACACCCGCTTTAGGACACATACACACACCCGCTTTAGGACACATACACACACCTGCTTTAGGACACATATACACACCCGCAATAGAACACATACACACACCTGCAATAGGACACATACACCCGCTATAGGACACATACACACACCCGCAATAGGACACATACACACATAAACCCGCAATAGGAAACATACACCCGATATAGGACACATACACACATCCGCTAAAGGAAACATACATACACCCGCTATAGGACAAATACACCCGCAATAGGACACATACACACACCCGCTATAAGACACATACAAACATGTGCTATAGAACACATACACCAGCTAAAGGACAGATACACACACCAGCTATAGGACACATACACACACCCGCTAAAGGACACATACACACACCCGCTAAAGGAGACATACACACACCCGCTATAGGACACATACACCCGCAATAGGACACATACACACACCCGCTATAAGACAAATACAAACATGCGCTATGGAACACATACACCAGCTAAAGGACACATACACACACCCGCAATAGGACACATACACACATAAACCCGCAATAGGACACATACACCCGCTATAGGACATATACACACACCCGATAAAGAAGACATACACACACCTGCTAAAGGAGACATACACACATAAACCCACAAAAGGACAGATACACCCGCTATAGGACACATACACGCACCCGCTATAGGACACATACACACACACCCGCTATAGGACACAAAAAACACACACCCGCTATAGGACACATACACGCACCCGCTATTGGACACAAACACACACCCACTTTAGGACACATACAAACACCCGCTATAGGACACATACACACACCCACTATAGGACACATACACACACCCACTATCGGACACATACACACACACCCGCTTTAGGACACAAAAAACACATACCCGCTTTAGGACACATACACGCACCCGCTATAGGACACAAACACACACCCACTTTAGGACACATACAAACACCCGCTATAGGACACAAACACACACCCGCTTTAGGACAAATATACACACCCACTTTAGGAAACATACACACACCCGCTTTAGGACACATACACACACCCGCAATAAAACACATACACACACCCCCACTTTAGGACACATACACACACCCGCAATAAAACACATACACAAACACCCGCTTTAGGACAAATACACACATACACCCGCTATAGGACACATACGCGCATACACACACACCCGCTTTAGGACACATACACCCGCTATAGGAAAATACACACACCCGCTATAGGACACATACACACGCTATAGGACACATACACGCACCCGCTATAGGACACATACACGCACCCGCTATAGGATACAAACACACACCCGCTTTAGGACAAATGCACACACCCGCTTTAAGACACATACACACACCCGCAATAGGACACATACACACACCCGCAATAGGACACATACACACATAAACCCGCAATAGGAAACATACACACATACACCCGCTATAGGACACATACACACATCCGCTAAAGGAAACATACATACACCCGCAATAGGACACATACACACACCCGCTTTAGGACACATACACCCGCTATAGGACACATACACACACCCGCTATAGGACACATACAAACATGTGCTATGGAACACATATACACACCTGCAATAGGACACATACACACATAAACCCGCAATAGGAAACATACACACATACACCCGCTATAGGACACATACACACATCCGCTAAAGGAAACATACATACACCCGCTATAGGACAAATACACCCGCAATAGGACATATACACACACCCGCTTTAGGACACATACAAACACCCGCTATAGGACACATACACACACCCTCTATAGGACAAATACACGCACCCACTATAGGACACAAACACACACCCGATTTAGGACAAATATACACACCCACTTTAGGAAACATACACACACCCGCTTTAGGACAAATACACACATACACCCGCTATAGGACACATACGCGCATATACACACACCCGCTTTAGGACACACACACCCGCTATAGGACACATACACATGCTATAGGACACATACACGCACCCGCTATAGGACACATACACGCACCCGCTATAGGACACATACACCCGCAATAGGACATATACACACAACCGTTTTAGGACACATACAAACACCCGCTATAGGACACATACACACACCCTCTATAGGACAAATACACGCACCCACTATAGGACACAAACACACCCCCGCTTTAGGACAAATATACACACCCACTTTAGGAAACATACACACACACGCTTTAGGACAAATACACACATACACCCGCTATAGGACACATACGCGCATACACACACACCCGCTGTAGGACACATACACCCGCTATAGGAAAATACACACACCCGCTATATGACACATACACACGCTATAGGACACATACACGCACCCGCTATAGGACACATACACGCACCCGCTATAGGATACAAACACACACCCGCTTTAGGACAAATGCACACACCCGCTTTAAGACACATACACACACCCGCAATAGGACACATACACACATACACCCGCTATAGGACACATACACACATACACCCGCTATAGGACACATACATACACCCGCTATAGGACAAATACACCCGCAATAGGACATATACACACACCCGCTTTAGGACACATACACACACCCGCTTTAGGACACATACACGCACCCGCTATAGGACACATACACACACACCCGCTATAGGACACATATACACACCCACTATAGGACACATACACGCACCCGCTATTGGACATAAACACACACCCACTTTAGGACACATACACACACCCGCAGCAGGACACATACACACACACCTGCTTTAGGACAAATACACACACCCGCTTTAGGACACATACACACACCCGCTTTAGGACAACTACACACACCCGCTTTAGGACACATACACACACCCGCTATAGGACATATACACACACACCCGCTTTAGGACACATACACACACACCCGCTTTAGGACACATACACACACCCGCTTTAGGACACATACACACACCCGCTATAGGACACATACAAACATGCGCTACGGAACACATACACCAGCTAAAGGACACATACACACACCCACTTTAGGACACGTACACACATCCGCAATAAAAAACATACACACACCCCGCAATAGGACACATACACACACACCCGCTTTAAGACAAATACACACACCCGCTTTAGGACACATACACACACCCGCTTGAGGACACATACACACATAAACCTGCAATAAGACACATACACACATACACCCGCAATAGGACACATACACACATACACCCGCAATAGGACACATACACACCCACTTTAGGACACATACACACACCCGCAACAGGACACATACACACACACACCTGCTTTAGGACACATACACACACCCGCAATAGGACACATACACACATAAACCCGCAATAGGAAACATACACACATACACCCGCTATAGGACACATACACACATCCGCTAAAGGAAACATACATACACCCGCTATAGGACAAATACACCCGCAATAGGACACATACACACACCCGCTTTAGGACACATACACCCGCTATAGGACACATACACACACCCGCTAAAGGAGACATACACACACCCGCTATAGGACACATACACACATAAACCTGCAATAGGAAACATACACACATACACCCGCTATAGGACACATAGACACATCCGCTAAAGGAAACATACATACACCCGCTATAGGACAAATACACCCGCAATAGGACATATACACACACCCGCTTTAGGACACATACACGCACCCGCTATAGGACACATACACACACACCCGCTATAGGACACATATACACACCCGCTATAGGACACATACACGCACCCGCTATTGGACATAAACACACACCCACTTTAGGACACATACACACACCCGCAGCAGGACACATACACACACACCTGCTTTAGGACAAATACACACACCCGCTTTAGGACACATACACACACCCGCTTTAGGACAACTACACACACCCGCTTTAGGACACATACACACACCCGCTATAGGACACATACACACACACCCGCTTTAGGACACATACACACACACCCGCTTTAGGACACATACACACACCCGCTATAGGACACATACAAACATGCGCTACGGAACACATACACCAGCTAAAGGACACATACACACACCCACTTTAGGACACGTACACACATCCGCAATAAAAAACATACACACACCCCGCAATAGGACACATACACACACACACCCGCTTTAAGACAAATACACACACCCGCTTTAGGACACATACACACACCCGCTTGAGGACACATACACACATAAACCTGCAATAAGACACATACACACATACACCCGCAATAGGACACATACACACATACACCCGCAATAGGACACATACACACCCACTTTAGGACACATACACACACCCGCAACAGGACACATACACACACACCTGCTTTAGGACAAATACACACACCCGCTTTAGGACACATACACACACCCGCAATAGGACACATACACACATAAACCCGCAATAGGAAACATACACACATACACCCGCTATAGGACACATACACACATCCGCTAAAGGAAACATACATACACCCGCTATAGGACAAATACACCCGCAATAGGACACATACACACACCCGCTTTAGGACACATACACCCGCTATAGGACACATACACACACCCGCTAAAGGAGACATACACACACCCGCTATAGGACACATACACACATAAACCTGCAATAGGAAACATACACACATACACCCGCTATAGGACACATACACACATCCGCTAAAGGAAACATACATACACCCGCTATAGGACAAATACACCCGCAATAGGACATATACACACACCCGCTTTAGGACACATACACACACCCGCTATAGGACACATACACACACACCCGCTATAGGACACATATACACACCCGCTATAGGACACATACACGCACCCGCTATTGGACATAAACACACACCCACTTTAAGACACATACACACACCCGCAGCAGGACACATACACACACACCTGCTTTAGGACAAATACACACACCCGCTTTAGGACAACTACACACACCCGCTTTAGGACACATACCCGCTATAGGACACATACACACACACCTGCTTTAGGACACATACACACACACCCGCTTTAGGACACATACACACACCTGCTTTAGGACACATACACACACCCGCTATAGGACACATACAAACATGCGCTACGGAACACATACACCAGCTAAAGGACACATACACACACCCACTTTAGGACACGTACACACATCCGCAATAAAAAACATACACACACCCCGCAATAGGACACATACACACACACCCGCTTTAAGACAAATACACACACCCGCTTGAGGACACATACACACACCCGCTTGAGGACACATACACACATAAACCTGCAATAAGACACATACACACATACATCCGCAATAGGACACATACACACATACACCCGCAACAGGACACATACACACCCACTTTAGGACACATACACACACCCGCAACAGGACACATACACACACACCTGCTTTAGGACAAATACACACACCCGCTTTAGGACACATACACACACACCCGCTTTAGGACACATAGACACACTCGCTTTAGGACACATACACACACCCGCTTTAGGACACATACACACACACCAGCTTTAGGACACATACACACACCCGCTTTAGGACACATACACACACCCGCTTTAGGACAAATACACACACCCGCTTTAGGACACATACACACACCCGCTTTAGGACACAGACACACTCGCTTTAGGACACATACACACACCCGCTTTAGGACACATACACACACACCAGCTTTAGGACACATACACACACGCGCTTTAGGACACATACACACACCCGCTTTAGGACACATACACACCCACTTTAGGACACATACACACACCCGCAACAGGACACATACACACACACCTGCTTTAGGACAAATACACACACCCGCTTTAGGACACATACACACACCCGCTTTAGGACACATAGACACACCCGCTTTAGGACACATACACACACCCGCTTTAGGACACATACACACACACCCGCTTTAGGACACATACACACACCCGCTTTAGGACACATACACACACCCGCTTTAGGACACATACACACACCCGCTATAGGACACATACAAACATGCGCTACGAACACATACACCAGCTAAAGGACACATACACACACCCACTTTAGGACACGTACACACATCCGCAATAAAAAACATACACACACCCCGCAATAGGACACATACACACACACCCGCTTTAAGACAAATACACACACCCGCTTTAGGACACATACACACACCCGCTTGAGGACACATACACACATAAACCTGCAATAGGACATATACACACATACACCCGCAATAGGACACATACACACCCGCAATAGGACACATACACGCACCCGCTATTGGACACAAACACACACCCACTTTAGGACACATACACACACCCGCAACAGGACACATACACACACCTGCTTTAGGACAAATACACACACCCGCTTTAGGACACATACACACACCCGCTTTAGGACAACTACACACACCCGCTTTAGGACACATACACACACCCGCTTTAGGACACATACACACACCCGCTTTAGGACACATACACACACCCGCTATAGGACACATACACACACACCCGCTTTAGGACACATACACACACCCGCTATAGGACACATACAAACATGCGCTACTGAACACATACACCAGCTAAAGGACACATACACACACACACTTTAGGACACGTACACACATCCGCAATAAAAAACATACACACACCCCGCAATAGGACACATACACACACACCCGCTTTAAGACAAATACACACACCCGCTTTAGGACACATACACACACCCGCTTGAGGACACATACACGCATAAACCTGCAATAGGACACATATACACATACACCCGCAATAGGACACATACACCCGCAATAGGACACATACACCCGCAATAGGACACATACACACATACACCCGCAATAGGACACATACACACACACTTTAGGACACATACACACACCCGCAACAGGACACATACACACACACCTGCTTTAGGAAAAATACACACACCCGCTTTAGGACACATACACACACCCGCTTTAGGACAACTACACACACCCGCTTTAGGACACATACACACACACCCGCTTTAGGACACATACACACACACCCGCTTTAGGACAAATACACACACCCGCTTTAGGACACATAGACACACTCGCTTTAGGACACATACACACACCCGCTTTAGGACACATACACACACACCCGCTTTAGGACACATACACACACCCGCTTTAGGACACATACACACCCACTTTAGGACACATACACACACCCGCAACAGGACACATACACACACACCTGCTTTAGGACAAATACACACACCCGCTTTAGGACACATACACACACCCGCTTTAGGACACATAGACACACTCGCTTTAGGACACATACACACACCCGCTTTAGGACACATACACACACCCGCTTTAGGACACATACACACACACCCGCTTTAGGACACATACACACACCCGCTATAGGACACATACACACACACCCGCTTTAGGACACATACACACACCCGCTATAGGACACATACAAACATGCGCTACGAACACATACACCAGCTAAAGGACACATACACACACCCACTTTAGGACACGTACACACATCCGCAATAAAAAACATACACACACCCCGCAATAGGACACATACACACACACCCGCTTTAAGACAAATACACACACCCGCTTTAGGACACATACACACACCCGCTTGAGGACACATACACGCATAAACCTGCAATAGGACACATATACACATACACCCGCAATAGGACACATACACCCGCAATAGGACACATACACACATACACCCGCAATAGGACACATACACACCCACTTTAGGACACATACACACACCCGCAACAGGACACATACACACACACCTGCTTTAGGAAAAATACACACACCCGCTTTAGGACACATACACACACCCGCTTTAGGACAACTACACACACCCGCTTTAGGACACATACACACACACCCGCTTTAGGACACATACACACACACCCGCTTTAGGACAAATACACACACCCGCTTTAGGACACATAGACACACTCGCTTTAGGACACATACACACACCCGCTTTAGGATACATACACACACACCCGCTTTAGGACACATACACACACCCGCTTTAGGACACATACACACCCACTTTAGGACACATACACACACCCGCAACAGGACACATACACACACACCCGCTTTAGGACACATACACACACCCGCTTTAGGACACATAGACACACTCGCTTTAGGACACATACACACACCCGCTTTAGGACACATACACACACACCCGCTTTAGGACACATACACACACCCGCTTTAGGACACATACACACACCCGCTTTAGGACACATACACACACCCGCTATAGGACACATACACACACACCCGCTTTAGGACACATACACACACCCGCTATAGGACACATACAAACATGCGCTACGAACACATACACCAGCTAAAGGACACATACACACACCCACTTTAGGACACGTACACACATCCGCAATAAAAAACATACACACACCCCGCAATAGGACACATACACACACACCCGCTTTAAGACAAATACACACACCCGCTTTAGGACACATACACACACCCGCTTGAGGACACATACACACATAAACCTGCAATAGGACACATACACACATACACCCGCAATAGGACACATACACACCCGCAATAGGACACATACACGCACCCGCTATTGGACACAAACACACACCCACTTTAGGACACATACACACACCCGCTTTAGGACACATACACACACACCCGCTTTAGGACACATACACACCCACTTTAGGACACATACACACCCACTTTAGGACACATACACACACCCACAACAGGACACATACACACACACCTGCTTTAGGACAAATACACACACCCGCTTTAGGACACATACACACACCAGCTTTAGGACACATAGACACACTCGCTTTAGGACACATACACACACCCGCTTTAGGACACATACACACACACCCGCTTTAGGACACATACACACACCCGCTTTAGGACACATACACACCCCCGCTATAGGACACATACACACACCCGCTTTAGGACACATACACACACCCGCTTTAGGACACATACACACACCCGCTTGAGGACACATACACACATAAACCTGCAATAGGACACATACACACATACACCCGCAATAGGACACATACACACCCGCAATAGGACACATACACGCACCCGCTATTGGACACAAACACACACCCACTTTAGGACACATACACACACCCGCAACAGGACACATACACACACCCGCTTTAGGACAAATACACACACCCGCTTTAGGACACATACACACACCCGCTTTAGGACAACTACACACACCCGCTTTAGGACACATACACACACCCGCTATAGGACACATACACAAACCCGCTTTAGGACACATACACACACACCTGCTTTAGGAAAAATACACACACCCGCTTTAGGACACATACACACACCCGCAACAGGACACATACACACACACCTGCTTTAGGAAAAATACACACACCCGCTTTAGGACACATACACACACCCGCTATAGGACACATACACACACCCGCAACAGGACACATACACACACACCTGCTTTAGGAAAAATACACACACCCACTTTAGGACACATACACACACACCCGCTTTAGGACACATACACACACACCCGCTTTAGGACACATACACACACACCCGCTTTAGGACACATACACACACCCGCTTTAGGACACATACACACACCCGCTATAGGACACATACACACACACCCGCTTTAGGACACATACACACACCCGCTATAGGACACATACAAACATGCACTACGGAACACATACACCAGCTAAAGGACACATACACACACCCACTGTAGGACACGTACACACATCCGCAATAAAAAACATACACACACCCCGCAATAGGACACATACACACACACCCGCTTTAAGACAAATACACACACCCGCTTTAGGACACATACACACACCCGCTTGAGGACACATACACACATAAACCTGCAATAGGACACATACACACATACACCCGCAATAGGACACATACACACATACACCCGCAATAGGACACATACACACACCCGCAACAGGACACATACACACACACCTGCTTTAGGACAAATACACACACCCGCTTTAGGACACATACACACACCCGCTTTAGGACAACTACACACACCCGCTTTAGGACAACTACACACACCCGCTTTAGGACACATACACACACACCCGCTTTAGGACACATACACACACACCCGCTTTAGGACACATACACACACCCCCTTTAGGACACATACACACACCCGCTATAGGACACATACACACACCCGCTATAGGACACACACACAAACACCCGCTTTAGGACACATACACACACCCGCTATAGGACACATACAAACATGCGCTACGGAACACATACACCAGCTAAAGGACACATACACACACACCCGCTTTAAGACAAATACACACACCCGCTTTAGGACACATACACACACCCGCTTGAGGACACATACACCCGCTTGAGGACACATACACCCGCAATAGGACACATACACCCGCAATAGGACACATACACCCGCAATAGGACACATACACACATACACCCGCAATAGGACACATACACCCGCAATAGGAAACATACACACACCCGCTATAAGACACATACAAACATGCGCTATGGAACACATACACCAGCTAAAGGACACATAGACACACCCGCTTTAGGACACATACACACACCCGCTTTAGGACACATACACACACACCCGCTTTAGGACACATACACACACCCGCTTTAGGACACATACACACACCCGCTTTAGGACACATACACACACCCGCTATAGGACACATACAAACATGCGCTACGAACACATACACCAGCTAAAGGACACATACACACACCCACTTTAGGACACGTACACACATCCGCAATAAAAAACATACACACACCCCGCAATAGGACACATACACACACACCCGCTTTAAGACAAATACACACACCCGCTTTAGGACACATACACACACCCGCTTGAGGACACATACACACATAAACCTGCAATAGGACATATACACACATACACCCGCAATAGGACACATACACACCCGCAATAGGACACATACACGCACCCGCTATTGGACACAAACACACACCCACTTTAGGACACATACACACACCCGCAACAGGACACATACACACACCTGCTTTAGGACAAATACACACACCCGCTTTAGGACACATACACACACCCGCTTTAGGACAACTACACACACCCGCTTTAGGACACATACACACACCCGCTTTAGGACACATACACACACACCCGCTTTAGGACACATACACACACCCGCTTTAGGACACATACACACACCCGCTATAGGACACATACACACACACCCGCTTTAGGACACATACACACACCCGCTATAGGACACATACAAACATGCGCTACTGAACACATACACCAGCTAAAGGACACATACACACACACACTTTAGGACACGTACACACATCCGCAATAAAAAACATACACACACCCCGCAATAGGACACATACACACACACCCGCTTTAAGACAAATACACACACCCGCTTTAGGACACATACACACACCCGCTTGAGGACACATACACGCATAAACCTGCAATAGGACACATATACACATACACCCGCAATAGGACACATACACCCGCAATAGGACACATACACCCGCAATAGGACACATACACACATACACCCGCAATAGGACACATACACACACACTTTAGGACACATACACACACCCGCAACAGGACACATACACACACACCTGCTTTAGGAAAAATACACACACCCGCTTTAGGACACATACACACACCCGCTTTAGGACAACTACACACACCCGCTTTAGGACACATACACACACACCCGCTTTAGGACACATACACACACACCCGCTTTAGGACAAATACACACACCCGCTTTAGGACACATAGACACACTCGCTTTAGGACACATACACACACCCGCTTTAGGACACATACACACACACCCGCTTTAGGACACATACACACACCCGCTTTAGGACACATACACACCCACTTTAGGACACATACACACACCCGCAACAGGACACATACACACACACCTGCTTTAGGACAAATACACACACCCGCTTTAGGACACATACACACACCCGCTTTAGGACACATAGACACACTCGCTTTAGGACACATACACACACCCGCTTTAGGACACATACACACACCCGCTTTAGGACACATACACACACACCCGCTTTAGGACACATACACACACCCGCTATAGGACACATACACACACACCCGCTTTAGGACACATACACACACCCGCTATAGGACACATACAAACATGCGCTACGAACACATACACCAGCTAAAGGACACATACACACACCCACTTTAGGACACGTACACACATCCGCAATAAAAAACATACACACACCCCGCTTGAGGACACATACACACACACCCGCTTTAAGACAAATACACACACCCGCTTTAGGACACATACACACACCCGCTTGAGGACACATACACGCATAAACCTGCAATAGGACACATATACACATACACCCGCAATAGGACACATACACCCGCAATAGGACACATACACACATACACCCGCAATAGGACACATACACACCCACTTTAGGACACATACACACACCCGCAACAGGACACATACACACACACCTGCTTTAGGAAAAATACACACACCCGCTTTAGGACACATACACACACCCGCTTTAGGACAACTACACACACCCGCTTTAGGACACATACACACACACCCGCTTTAGGACACATACACACACACCCGCTTTAGGACAAATACACACACCCGCTTTAGGACACATAGACACACTCGCTTTAGGACACATACACACACCCGCTTTAGGATACATACACACACACCCGCTTTAGGACACATACACACACCCGCTTTAGGACACATACACACCCACTTTAGGACACATACACACACCCGCAACAGGACACATACACACACACCCGCTTTAGGACACATACACACACCCGCTTTAGGACACATAGACACACTCGCTTTAGGACACATACACACACCCGCTTTAGGACACATACACACACACCCGCTTTAGGACACATACACACACCCGCTTTAGGACACATACACACACCCGCTTTAGGACACATACACACACCCGCTATAGGACACATACACACACACCCGCTTTAGGACACATACACACACCCGCTATAGGACACATACAAACATGCGCTACGAACACATACACCAGCTAAAGGACACATACACACACCCACTTTAGGACACGTACACACATCCGCAATAAAAAACATACACACACCCCGCAATAGGACACATACACACACACCCGCTTTAAGACAAATACACACACCCGCTTTAGGACACATACACACACCCGCTTGAGGACACATACACACATAAACCTGCAATAGGACACATACACACATACACCCGCAATAGGACACATACACACCCGCAATAGGACACATACACGCACCCGCTATTGGACACAAACACACACCCACTTTAGGACACATACACACACCCGCTTTAGGACACATACACACACACCCGCTTTAGGACACATACACACCCACTTTAGGACACATACACACCCACTTTAGGACACATACACACACCCACAACAGGACACATACACACACACCTGCTTTAGGACAAATACACACACCCGCTTTAGGACACATACACACACCAGCTTTAGGACACATAGACACACTCGCTTTAGGACACATACACACACCCGCTTTAGGACACATACACACACACCCGCTTTAGGACACATACACACACCCGCTTTAGGACACATACACACCCCCGCTATAGGACACATACACACACCCGCTTTAGGACACATACACACACCCGCTTTAGGACACATACACACACCCGCTTGAGGACACATACACACATAAACCTGCAATAGGACACATACACACATACACCCGCAATAGGACACATACACACCCGCAATAGGACACATACACGCACCCGCTATTGGACACAAACACACACCCACTTTAGGACACATACACACACCCGCAACAGGACACATACACACACCCGCTTTAGGACAAATACACACACCCGCTTTAGGACACATACACACACCCGCTTTAGGACAACTACACACACCCGCTTTAGGACACATACACACACCCGCTATAGGACACATACACAAACCCGCTTTAGGACACATACACACACACCTGCTTTAGGAAAAATACACACACCCGCTTTAGGACACATACACACACCCGCAACAGGACACATACACACACACCTGCTTTAGGAAAAATACACACACCCGCTTTAGGACACATACACACACCCGCTATAGGACACATACACACACCCGCAACAGGACACATACACACACACCTGCTTTAGGAAAAATACACACACCCACTTTAGGACACATACACACACACCCGCTTTAGGACACATACACACACACCCGCTTTAGGACACATACACACACACCCGCTTTAGGACACATACACACACCCGCTTTAGGACACATACACACACCCGCTATAGGACACATACACACACACCCGCTTTAGGACACATACACACACCCGCTATAGGACACATACAAACATGCACTACGGAACACATACACCAGCTAAAGGACACATACACACACCCACTGTAGGACACGTACACACATCCGCAATAAAAAACATACACACACCCCGCAATAGGACACATACACACACACCCGCTTTAAGACAAATACACACACCCGCTTTAGGACACATACACACACCCGCTTGAGGACACATACACACATAAACCTGCAATAGGACACATACACACATACACCCGCAATAGGACACATACACACATACACCCGCAATAGGACACATACACACACCCGCAACAGGACACATACACACACACCTGCTTTAGGACAAATACACACACCCGCTTTAGGACACATACACACACCCGCTTTAGGACAACTACACACACCCGCTTTAGGACAACTACACACACCCGCTTTAGGACACATACACACACACCCGCTTTAGGACACATACACACACCCCCTTTAGGACACATACACACACCCGCTATAGGACACATACACACACCCGCTATAGGACACACACACAAACACCCGCTTTAGGACACATACACACACCCGCTATAGGACACATACAAACATGCGCTACGGAACACATACACCAGCTAAAGGACACATACACACACACCCGCTTTAAGACAAATACACACACCCGCTTTAGGACACATACACACACCCGCTTGAGGACACATACACCCGCTTGAGGACACATACACCCGCAATAGGACACATACACCCGCAATAGGACACATACACCCGCAATAGGACACATACACACATACACCCGCAATAGGACACATACACCCGCAATAGGAAACATACACACACCCGCTATAAGACACATACAAACATGCGCTATGGAACACATACACCAGCTAAAGGACACATACACACACCCGCTTTAGGACACATACACACACTCGCAATAAAACACATACACACACCCGCTTGAGGAAAAATACACACACCCGCTTGAGGACACATACACACACCCGCTTTAGGACACATACACACACCCGCAATAGGACACATACACACACCCGCAATAGGACACATACACACACCCGCAATAGGACACATACACTCGCTATAATACACATAAACACACCTGCTATAAGACAAATACAAACATGCGCTATGGAACACATACACCAGCTAAAGGGCACATACACACACCCGCTATAGGACACATACACCCGCAATAGGACACATACACACACCTGCTATAAGACACATGCAAACATGCGCTATGGAACACATACACCAGCTAAAGGACACATACACACACCCTCTTTAGGACACATACACACACCCGAAGTAGGACACACAAACCCGCTTTAGGACAATTACACACAGCCGCTTGTGGGGGCGAAGCCCAGGAAATGTTGTCGTATGGGGCCCTGCGATTTCTGATGGCGGCACTGGCTATAAGACACCTACACACACCTTCTATAGGACACATACAAACACCCGCTACAGGACACATACACACATAAACCCACAATAGGACAGATACACCCGCTATAGGACACATACACACACCCGCTATAGGACACATACACACACACCCGCTATAGGACACATACACACACCCTCTATAGGACACATACAAGCACCCGCTATAGGACACAAACACACACCCGCTTTAGGACACATACACACACCCGCAATAGGACACATACACACACCCGCAATAGGACACATACACACACACCCGCTAAAGGAGACATACACAAACCCGCTATAGGACACATACACCCGCAATAGGACACATACACACACCCGCAATAAAACACATACACACACGCAATAAAACACATACACACACACCCCCGCTTTAGGACACATACACCCGCTATAGGACAAATACACACACCCGCTATAGGACACATACACACACCCGCTATAAGACACATACAAACATGTACTATGGAAAACATACACCAGCTAAAGGACACATACACACACACCCACTATAGGACGCATTATACACCCACTTAGGACACATATACACACTCGGAAGGAAGCACCACTGGTTTCTGATCCTGAGAATCTCTGCAGAGACAGACAGAAGCTGAGCACATGGTAAAATGGCAGTTAGTCTGGAGGTCAGGCATAGCAAAGATGAACAACAACAACAACTATCAGATATGGAAATTTAAGGTGGAAATGCTTTTATGTAAGGATGACCTGTGGAAGGTACAGAGAGACCAGAAAACAATCCTGAGGATTGGGATAAAAGAAACAGACAGGTGAAAGCAGTTATTAGTCTACTGGTGGAAGATGATCAACTGATTCACATCAGAAAAGAGTCTACAGCGGGCACTCCATGAGAGGTCAAACTTAAACTTAAACAGTAAACTGTACCTTCTGCGTAATCTATACAGCATGAGACTGCAGAACAATTAGGAAATGCAGGAACATTTAAATGCAACTTTAGAAATTGCTCAGAGGAATTGGAGAGGAAATTAAAGACATTTAGCAGCTCTCCTTCTATGCAGCCTTCCTGAATCATATAGCCCTCTGATAAATGCCATTGAAGTCAGACCAGAGTCAGAAATAACTCTAGAATATGTCAAAGGCAAGTTAATTGATGAATATAATCGCAGAAAGAGACTATAGCACCAGAAACTGCTCTTAAAGCTGGACAAATTGCAAAAGGAGATGCACAGAGCAGAGTGTGTTTTCGTTAAAAAAAGCCAGGTAATTTAAAGAAAGACTGTTTTATATGGAAAAATGAACAAAAACATGAGTGGCAAAGACAGCAAAAGAAATTGCAAAGGGTGTTCTCCACATGCCTCATGCCAATGTGGAGAAAACAAGGCTAAAATTGCCACTTAATCGCCTCATCAGAAATGCATTCATACATGGCACAGACATCCAGATGCAATACATGAACTGTTCAACAAAAATATGACTTCTGATATGGATATCTCACCTTGTAATACAATCATGAAATGCATCTGCTGTATCAAAGCAAAGGCAACAAGGTTACCTAAAACAAGTCAGAGCAGGGCAAGTCAACCCTTATAATTGATCCACAGTGATGTGTGTGGACCAATAAGAACACAGACCCCATCATAGATGATTACTCCAGATACACAAAAGTCTATCTAATGAAGCGCAAAAGTGAAACACTGGATAAACTCAAGGAGTATATAGCAGAATCCACAAACAACTTCCAGCGCAATCCTGTGACACGTGGATCTGACAATGGAGGGGAGTACACAAGCACTGAAGCTAAAGCATATCTAAAGGAACAAGGCATTCAACATCAAACTAGTGCTCCATACACTTCAGAGCAGAACGGTGTAGCAAAAAGAAAGAATTGCACATGTGTAGAGATGACAAGGTTTATGCTAAATGATGCCAAACTCCCAAACAAATTCTGGGGAGAAGCAATAACCACAGCAACATACCTACAAAACTGTCTACCAACCAAAATCTTTAGCAGTTACCCCTTACAAGCTGTGGAATGGTAAGAAACCTAGTGTAAATCACTTGAGAGCATTTGGTTGCAAGGCACATGTGCACATTCCAAGTGGAAAATGCTGCAAATTGGGAGACAGAGCTACAGAAGGTGTACAGTATCTGTTGCATACAGAGAGCAAAGTAAAGGTTACAGAGTTCTAAATCCTAAAACCTGCAAAGTGAAAGTAAGCCACAGCGTATATTTTGATGAGCCTCAAAAACCATGATACCTGAATCCTCTGAAGAGACAACAGTGTCTGTGACATGAGGGGTAGAACCACTTGCCAAAACAGGTGACTCTGAAGCACATGATGTAAAATAAACAAAGTACACCTCAATGACCAAATGTCACAGAGGAAACTGAACTGTGAAGGTCAACCTGCACCACAAAAGGGATACCAGCTCCCAGATACTCTTACAAAGCTCACACACAAGAAATGTTTAAACCAAACTCCTGGGAAGAGATCAATCAGCTACCAAAAAGTGAAGCCAAAAAATGGCAAGTTTCAGCACAAGATTAAATTGATTCCTGGAACAAAAATGAAACATGGACTTTGACTCAGATATTTAAAGTGAAATACAACGCAAACGGAGAAGTTGAGCGTTACAAGGCTAGATTAGTCTCCAAATGGTACTCACAAAAATTTGGTCAGGACTATGATGAAACTTTTGCTCCAATAGTGAAATATACAACCGAGAACACTCCTATGTATGGCAGCCAGGAAAGGTATGCAAGTAAGACACCTAGATGTGAAAACTGCATTTCTTTCTGGTGAAATTGATGAAGACATATACATGGAACAACCAGCTGGTTTTGTGAATCCAGAAACCATAGATTTGGTATGAAAGCTTCAGAAGGGCCCATATGGACTTAAACAAGCTGCCAGAGCCTGGAATGAGAAAATAAATCAAGTCCTTTTACACGGAGGATTTTCCAGAAGCAAGGCAGATCCATGTCTTTACAGTAAGAAAGAAACCAACAGATGGATATATGTATTGATCTATGTGGATGATGTGCTAGTCTGTTATGAGCAAGGAGAGGACAGTGATGACTAAAGGCAAACTTTGAAATGGAAGGATTTTGGAAATGTCACATATCACCGTGGAATACAAATTGAGAGAAATGAGGATGGAAGTTTGCTACTTAATCAGAAAAATAAAAATTCAAGAACTGATAACTTATTGTGGAATGGAGGAAGCAAAGGAAGTGAAAACGCCTATGGAAGTTGAATATCTGAAAGCCGAGAATGGGGAGCGATTGTTAACTGACAGACAACCATCAGTATTGAAAAGGTTATTGGCCAATTGTTGTTCATAGCGACAGTGACAAGACCAGACATTGTAGCAGCAGTAGGAATACTTTGCAGAAAAGGTTTCAGCTCCATCGCATTGTGATTAGAATGCGGCAAAGCACATCATAAAATAGCTGAAAGTAGGGATGCACCGAATCCAGGATTCGGCCTTTTTCAGCAGGATTCGGATTTGGCCGAATCCTTCTGCCCGGCCAAACCGAATCCGAATTTGCATAGGCAAATTAGGGGCAGGGAGGGAAATCACATAACTTTTTGTCACAAAACAAGGAAGTAAAAAATGCTTTCCCTTTCCCTCCCTTAATTTACATATGCAAATTAGGGATTCGGTTCGTCGAATCTTTCGAGAAGGATTCGGGGGGTTCGGCCAAATCCAAAATAGTGGATTCGGTGCATCCCTACCTGAAAGGGACTATCAATAAGAAGTGGAAATTGCCAGCAGTACACATAGCAAAGTTAACTAGTTATGTAGACACAGACTGGGCAGGTGATGTAAATGATCGAATGTCAACTACAAGATTTGTTTCAACTTGGAAAAGGCACCATATGTGGGACCAGTAAAAAACAAGCCACAGTAGCCTTATCATCAACAGAAGCTGAATATATTGCTGCAGCACAAGCTCGTCAAGAAGTTATCTGGTTACAACAACTCTTGATGGACTTGGGTATGGACATACACGGACCAACCCTGCTCTTGGAAGACAACCAAGGATGTATTAAGTTGTCACAAACAGAAAAGGTGAACCAGCTTACTAAACAAATTGATGTGAAATATCATCTTTTGAGGGACTCTCAAGATCAGGGCATCATTGAATTGCAGTACTGTCCAACAGAGACTATGGTGGCAGACCAATTAACCAAACCATTGCCCAAGGATAATTTTGAGAAACCGATTGAAAGAATGAATCTTGTGGAATAATCTCCATACTGTTGAGAGGGGGTGTTGGAAAACAACAGACAGAAATTGTTCCAGTGCATGTTGCTTAATGCAGGGAGGGTCTATTGTTGCTTAGCAATGGTAATCATGTGTGGTTTTCTTCTTCCTCTTCCTGCATATGCTCTCTATGAAACGTTCCTGTTGCAGACATGTTATGCTGAGTTCTATAAAGCAACCAAGTTACTGTTCACACAGAAGTTGGGGTGTCCTCACTTACAGAGAAGCTGCGCCTGCAGTTCAGATCAGCTCTCTGCTAACAAAAAGATCATTTTTGGGGCACCTTTCTTGAGTTTGTACATTATCAGCCACTACTGCAGCTAGCTCCCTGAGCAGTTTATTTTCTTTTCTTTTTTTTCTCTGATATGAATTAGAGGGGGTTATACAGGTCTCTGCAACTTGGAATACCTCCAGCTGCTCTGCTAGGAATTCTGAATTTGAACACTGCATATACTGAATTTAATTTATAAGAGCAGTCTTATTTGTGAAAGGGCTTTGTTTCTATGTCAGGCAATTTAGAAATATTTAACTCCATACAGTGCTGTTTGCAGGGAAAAAAAAGAGGCTAATGAGGAGTTATTTCTACCGTGCAATTTCATAGTTAGTATTGATAGTTAGATGCATTTGCATAAGAGAAAGAAGCCATCGGCACCCAGAGTCAGCCAGGAATACGACATTTTAGAAGCAAATTCTCATAAATCTTTTAATGATTTTTGCAGAAGTGAAATAACAGCCAAATCTCCCACACAAAATGCCTGGAAGATGCTGCTCTTCCACCACACACGCAGGTCTCTCAGAAAAAAAAAATCTATATACTAAACTCCAAAATTGTTACTCATGGAAATATGAATGTAGGGACTATATTGTGCACTAAAGATATCACTGCTCATCAAAGAATGACAATGGAAGAGTGATGTAGTACAATTTTATAGCTGTTTTAATGTAATGCCACTAAGTATGCCATCCATGCCTCATGAGATGTTGCAAGATCCTCCCCTGCAGTTATAATAAGAAAAGCCTGAGCAGTTTCTGTTTACAAGATTTGCTTTAATAGGCCTATCCATTCCCTGAACAACAACAAAAATACTATTAATACAACTCATTTCTTCTCCTTCTTTTCTTCTTTCTTTGCATCACTTTTCTCTTTTTCCTTTTCATCTTTCCTCTCCTTCTTGCTCTCCTCTTTCTCCTGACCTTCCTTCTTTTCCGCGTCCCTATTGGCGATCTTATTATTGATAAGATTATGAAGGGCTACCACAGAGCGAATTAACGAGGCTAGATAGACCACAAGCATCTGGTCATTAGTCTTTAGGTAGAAGGCCTTGACAAACTCTTGAAGGTTGACATCTGGCAGTAGGTTGAAGACGTCCTGCAGCTGATAGATGATCTGGTGATTGATGGGTAGTTTGCCTGAGGACACTTTCTCCAGGTAGCTCCTGATGTCAAGCAGTTTGGAGTTCAGCCCCTTCAGTCCATGCACCTGGTTTGTGATACGCTGTGACAAGGTCCCGACTGTAGTGTCTTTGATATCTCTGGATATGTTTTAAAAAAAATGTCTTATGAGTCTGCATGTCTAAATCCCCTTGGCATGCCCCGCTTAATAACTGCCTCTTCACTGGGTCAATATTTAAAAGCGGAGTGCAAAAGCCAAAGTGCAATATATTTTCCCTAAACCAGGAACACGGCACCCAATAAGTTATTCTCTTCTATTCAAGGTAAAATGGTGAAAGCAGTTAGCTGACTGATTGCATGAGGGCACTTATCTGTCTTACAAAAATCATACTGTACAACATGTCGTTAGTTTCAATTACCTTAACAAATGTTCCACCCCAACTTCTTCTGCCTCTTCCGCACCAATCTCACTGGTGACATGTTCAAAAGTCTTGGAAGTTGGTGTGCCATCCTGAAAGGTGAACAGGGAGCCAAATGAATAAACAATTCTAGAAGTATAATGGAATGCTGCCTTGCTATACTGACTATATAATAAACATAGAGAAATTCCAGTATGTATTTGGTAAATCCCCAGTTCATAGAGGTCCACAGACTGTAGAATCATCATTACATCATTAAAGAATTACATTAGGAAAGCAAATTGCATCCAGTTAACTGTATTGTTATACTAAAATGCAGGTTTAGTCACCTAGTTAAGGTTTTCCTCTGAGACAAATGATTATATTAGGAGGACCAGAGTCTATGGAGTACCAAGCCTGAAAGCTTCATAGATTTAAAAGGACATGGCTGAGGAATGCATGGGTGTAATAGATGAGTGAACTATGGGTGTAATACAAGAATGGACTATGTTAATTCATTTGTCAGAATGCAGATTTATTTTGAAAGAGGTTTGTATAAGGCATAAATGGAGTACAAACTATTCCTGGGCTTCTGCCTAGGCCACTAACAGTAGGGGGTGAAGATTGAGTTGTTGCAGGTTTGTAGTGAAAGGAATGATCACAGGGATTTGACATGTCAGGAAGCAAGCAATAACTAAATGGGGGCAATGTCCCTCCAGATTTAATCACAGTGCACCACAGACCCTGTTTGGTTATGAGCAAGAATTTAAAACTAGCCGCACTCACATCATGAACTTCTTCCACAGAAATGTATGCCTCAGTGGGAAGGCCCAGATCTTTTGGCTTCACATCAATTATAACCAGCACCTAAAAGACAGGAATAGATTTAACACATCAAATCAGGCACTTGTTTCAGAAGCAGTTAATGTGATTGACACTCCAACACTATGCATGTTAATGGTGACAAGCCACCTTCCTTGCTGAAATCTGATACATGACATACATGAAGCTTTTGATACCATTTCATTCATGACAGATATCACTTCAGAAATTAGGGCTACAGTAATTTTCAATGCAGATACAAAAAAACTATTTAAACTAGGGATGCAACGAATCCAGGATTCGGTTCGGGGTTTACGGCTTTTTCAGCAGGATTTGGATTCAGCCGAATACTTGTGCCTGGCCGAACGAAATCCTAATTTGCATATGCAAATTAGGGGCGGGTAGGGAAATCATGTGACTTTTCTTCACAAATAAAGAATTTTTTCCAATATTTCCTTTCCTGTCCATAATTTGCATATGCAAATTAGGATTCGGTTCGGTATTCAGCCAAATCTTTCACCAAGGATTCGGGATTAGGCTGCATCCCAAATAGTGAATTTGTTGCATCCCTGGTTTAAACTTTCAATCTGAGATATCTTCCCATATTTTATACTCTCAGATGAAACTGCATCTCAAGCTGGGGTGTGTATTGAACCTGTCCTAAAACAGCAAATACAGCTTAATTATCTATTATTTTGAATGCTTACGTTTTTAAGTGGTCTTTTTGTAATACACATCCCTCGCCTAAAAGATACAGTGGTTTTAATCCTTCCGTCAAAGAACTGGCAGGAGGCCCTCTGGCTATTACACCATTCAAACTCAATTAGGTTAATATAATAACAAATCATATAATATCTCTACACCATTTTGTTCATCATTTGAATGTATGGATCATTTTACAAAAAGTGGAGTGTAGTCTCTTTGTACAAATGAGAAGACATACTGAATTTAAGACTCCATTACAATTGCCCTTTATTTAAGGAGTCTGATGACCACTAGATTAAGATTGCTCAAGTGTTTAGTATGTACTACAAATAATATATTATATATATATATATATATATATTATATATATATATATATATATATATATATTATATATATATATATTATATATATATATATTATATATATATATATTATATATATATATATATATATATATTATATATATATATATATATATATATATATATATATATATATATATATATATATTATATATATTATATATATATATATATATTATATATATTATATATATATATATATATATATATATATAATATATATATATATATATATAATCAAAAAGAAAACCGCACCAAACAGGTCTTTATATGAAAAAAACAAAAGGTTTTATTTGATCAACGTTTCGGCTCAACAGCTGGAGCCGTCTTCAGGAACTAAAAGAGAAGACGAAGACGGCTCCAGCTGTTGAGCCGAAACGTTGATCAAATAAAACCTTTTGTTTTTTTCATATAAAGACCTGTTTGTCCACAGATAGAATTGTATATTCTTTGTATTATGTGGTCATATGCCCCAGTTTGTCAATGGACTACTTATGTTGGTCCTGTTAATACAGTAGGTGGCAGACCCTATGTAAATTCTTATGCTATTTTTTCTTATAGCTGGTGCCCTCTTTTATGATTTCGATCTGGAGAGCAAGATACAATATAAGTGTTGCACCATATAAGTACTCTAATTCTATGTCTCTTGAAGTTGATGTGATAAAATATTTTTTTTCTTTTTTTGCGCATTTTAATTCTGCTTGGTGTTGTTAAATCTTTTTGTCTGCACTGATGTATGGTTGTCTAATTATTTAAATGGTGGTTCTTCTCATTGTAAAGTCAGTGTATTAACTTTGAGCATTACATTGCACAAGTGGTTATTTATTTTATACGCACTTTTTCTATCTTTATGTAACTATTTCGGTATTGATATGTGAGACTAACAATTAACTTTAGAGTTTAGTATTTTCTGGCCTGGGTAGGGAGTTGCTACCACTAGTAGTCCATAGCAACGGCTGCAGACGATTCTCCCTCCTTTAATAATATATGATGGTAACGCCCCCTTTGACACACACACACAGCAGTATTTCTCCCCCAGTACAGACTAACTGATCTGTTGTGAGCCAATGCAGACTGCAGTACTCTTTTTAAGACTGACTCTCTGATCTTTTGTGAGTTATTTTCTAGGATTACTCTCTGTTAATTTATAATAATTATGGAGACATAATGTGTAACATATGTGGCAGTGATTCTCTTGTCTAACTTTTGCGAATTAGCATTTTTATCACACAGTAGTGAGATAGCACATTGTTTAATGGAGTTCCAATGGTTTTTAGAATTGGAATATTTATAGTTTTAAAAGTATATCTTTGTTATGATAAGATATTTTAGTGTTGCCACGTGATACTTATTTATTTCGATTTTTTCCCCGTCTTGGTGGATTTGTTCTAGTTAATTGGTAGCTAATTATATGCATGTTTATTTTGGTCTAATTATCTTTCATGATGTCACTCCATGCACTTTCCCACCATTTGGTGTTTATTAGACACACAGCAGTAAATGTTTTTCACTTTGATAAAAGTCAGTTCTTTTCAATAAATAACCTTTTCACTTATAAAGACCTGAGAGGGCAGACAGCTTATTGACGGAGGCCTGCCTAATGGATATCTGGCTGAAAATCGGCCACATCTCTATCAGCACAGGTTTAAAATTCATATTGGTGAAGACTGTATTGCCCTAACCAAACAAACCAACCTCAAATTGTAAGGATGAACATTATAAAGCAACAACAACCTACTGTAAAAGAAAAGGAAAGCCCTATCCCCCCAGTGAATAGAATGTCTAAGTTTGATGTCCAGGCCGTTAGGGAAAAATTGCAAAGGCCTGGGGATCGCAGCTTTGCGGCACCATTCTACTTTCTTTATTTTCCTGTTGTCCCTCTGTCAGATTTAAATTCCGACATTAGATCATAGTAGAGTAAAATCGTTTTGCCTTTGCACTACAAAATAAATATTTTGAATGGAGATATCTGTGAGTGACAAGAATAGCTTGCAATAAAGTCTTAAATGACAGAACCCTGTGCTTATTAAACTGGCATGGATACATTGTAAGATATGGTACCAATATTATCCCCAGAATGCACTACAAGATAACCAAGCAGAGAGCTCAAACTTACTGAGTTTGGGCAATATCTTTTCATGAGTTCATTGATAGCGATGTCATTTTTATGAAGCTTTGGCCCAGTATGGTACCAGCCAACTATCCGCTCACGAGCTAGAGAATGAAGAAAGAACAGAAACAAGTTACATAACAAAATGCAGATTTATGATAAAGCAATGAAAAATACATGGCTATGGACAAAGGCAATTTCTATGTTATCAGACCCAAAAGCTATAATGGTTTGTGCGTGCAGGAAAAAAAATTAAAAATTCTTATTCACATGGTGTTCATAGATAGGAAACGCATAAAGGTATTTGATTAGTCTTATTTTCTCTACTTGTGTTATTTTTCTACCCCTCTGTTAATGAACTGAAAGAGAATAAAATGATATAAAACCAAAGAACTCACCATTGACCTTTTTGAACATCCCATACATGTTCTCCAGATAGTCATGATCCAGAAACCAGACAGAGTCATCTTTATCATCTTCATCAAATGGAACTGCAGGCAGAAAGCATCTGTACCATTATGTTGCCATATACACCCAGGAGACACATGACACAGTAAAACTGCTGTTAGTTTATTGTCAAACCCCTAATGCTTTGCAGGGATCTTGCTGACATGTTATACATCAAATCACTCCAGCCTTTATACATTACATTTGTGCCTAACTAACTATATTAGAAACATTTACCGAGTTTTTATTTTTACACTGAACAATGCCTTTAAGATAGAATCTAGTGCATGTAGGAGATAGAACACATCAGTAGCACAGATTTAGATACAAAAAATATACAATGTTCTGAAGTACAGAAGCTTAGATATATATTTCCCTAAAATCAATACAGAAATCATATGTTGCAAACAGACAATGGAAGAGGTATAATCTTACCGTTACTTCCATCCAATACACATTTTCCATGTATGTGCATTAATATTTATACTAAAACAGTTTTTTTTTAAAGGGATTCTGTCATGATTTTTATGATGTAGGTTTTATTTCTAAATTACACTGTTTACACTGCAAATAATTCAATCTACGATGTAAAATATCATTCCTAATACAAGTGTATTTTTTTTTATCAGAGCACAAGACACATGACTGGGGGCACCAGGGAAAGTGACAATATGCCTAGCCCAATGTCAGATTTCTAAGTTAAATATAAAAAAAAAATCAGTTTGTTCTTTTGAGAAACGGATTACAGTGCCGAAGTCTGCTGAAATAGCAGGAAATTAACTGATGCATTTTGAAAAAAACATGTTTTCCTATGACAGTATCCCTTTAACTAGACCAGTTGGGAAAATATTTTAATGACAAGGGTTGTTGCCTGAAGGTGAATATCTCCTTTAAAATATTATTACTTATTCACAGCCTCTGCAATTCATTAAATAGTCTCTCACTGCAGCCATTGATTGCTAGGTTAAGTGGCATCCTAGCAACCAGGTAACAGTAAAATGTCCAATCCAGAGAGCTGCAGAATAAAATGTTAAATTATTTAAAAAGCGACAGAATAAAATGTAAAGACCAACTTCAAATTATCTTTGAATACCACTGTCATTGTGTCAAGAGAATGTAGTGTGGGGGGGGGGGTTGTAAAAAACCCATAAACAATGCAACAGCTTTATGTTCGCTATACAGACACACTTCCTATCATTCAAAGAAAAATGTCAGCATCGCTTTAACTACAAAAAGCTTAAGGGTAAGGACACACTGGACGATTTGTCGCCAACGTTTTTAAAAAGCAAATCGCGGCGACATATCGCTCGTTTTGTCTCTGAACAAAAACAAATGAAAGACGCCAGCTCCTGTGCCCACAGCGCGTTTGTGAATCGCCTGTAGCTCCAAAACGCACTGAGACCCTTTTCCGAGCGATTTATCAGAAATAGCATGTACTTAGAAAAGCACTGAAATCTCCTAGACACGCACACGCATACAGATAAGTAGCAGCAATTGTATTCAAATTACAATGCGAACGCAATGACGCAAGAACGTAAAGACGCCAGGTTACAGCGGGAAGCACAAACCGTTTCCGGTTTGGGTGGAGCACGTACCGCACAGAATAATGGGATACAAATCGCTCTGTGCCAATAGTCGCTGTGAATCGTCTGTTCAAAAAAGACGATCGTCTTGTCGCCGCAATTTACTTTTTTAAAACGTTAACGAAAAATCGTCCAGTGTGTCCTTACCCTAACTACATATAACCATGTAATATTATCTATAAAGGGCTGTGCTTAGAAGTGAAATGAGAAAAGCTTCTCACCTGCAAAACTGTTGGAGACATCTAATATTTTTTTGTGCCAGGAGCCCAGCAAAACACCGACAACTCTCTTTTGGTTTCCAACCTTTCCAATTCTGCAATTGCAAACACAAATAATGCATCTGTTAGTTCACTTCATTGTGCTGCTACTAGAAAACACAAGGCTTGGATTGTTTATGTAGATGCACTGAGGTTATTGATCAGAGCTTAACAATGACCTAGGGACCACGTGTCCCCTAAATGTGGGAATTACGGACACACATTATACCACAAACACTCCAACCACAACCAAGTTAATTAGCAGCAAGGTATTAAACTATACATATCTGTATTAGCTTTGTAGCATATGCTATTGTTTAGTGGCAACCAGGGTTCCGGCCAAATTGGGCTACTAATTTAAAGCCCAGGCGGGTTTTGAAAGTACAAACTGGGCTAATTTGGGCTACTTTTTGGGCCTTAGGCTGGTTTGTACTTTGGAAACCAGCCAATTTTTTTCTTGCACTAAAGTGCCAAGCCTGTCTCCCAGTGCATGTTGGGTAATGTAGTTTTTGTTTAACAATATCCCGACTGCCAAGTTTAATGTAAGACTACAATACCCAGCATGCAATGGGACTGACTTGTGTAGACGTCAGGAGTTAGCAGATTTTGGGCTCTGTACCCCAGTCTCCCATCCCTCTTAAGCATTCTTACATTTTCCAGTGGCTTTCCTCATTATCAGACAATTTTGGGGCAAAAATCTGCTGGCCACCAAAATGTATAAGGGTGACCTGTTTTACCAATATTTCATGAAATTGTATATGTATTAGGGTTTTATGGGTCCCGCTCTGTAGTTACATCCATGGTGACGGGCAAATTTGTCCCATTTCGCTTCATGGAAAAATTTGCAAATTTTTACAAAGATTCATTTTTTTTTTACTTTTTTTTCACTGCACATATTGTGCTATTTATGGGCTACTTTTGAAGTGCTTCTTGGCTAGTTTTGGGCTGGTTTTCGAAAATTAGACGTGGCAACCCTGTAGGAAGTCCTGCAATACGCATGCATTTTTCATTAGCAATAAAATATGCATACAAAAGGTAAAAGAAGAGTCATTCTGGTAGAAAGTAAATTCCCAGTATGTATGGAAAAAAAACATTAGATGAACATTTCAAAAACAGGTCACAGATCTATGGGAGTAAAAAGTGCCAAGGAAAAGATAGTGTGCCCTGTTTTAAGCAGAGAAGATACATTAATTACCACAATCATTACTATTTTGTAGCTGTTTTTGCTGTCCATCTACCTGTTACAGGTGCTGGAGGCCCAGTTGTAAAAGGGGAACCATCACTAAAGGGGAACCATCACTAAAGGGGTGCTTCACCTTTAAATATGTTATAGAATGGGCAAGTCTAAGCAACTTTACAATTGGTTTTCTTTTTTTAATAATAGTTTTTGGATGATTTGCCTTCTTCTGACTCTTTGCAGCTTTCAAATAGAGGGGGGGGGGGTCTGACCCCATCTAAAAACAAATGCTCTTTAAGGCTACACATTTATTGTTATTACTACTTTTTATTACTCATCTTTTTTTTTTATTCAGGCCCTCTTCTATTCATAATCCAGTCTCTTGTTCAAATCAATGCATGGGTGCTAGGGTAATTTGGAACCTAGCAACCAGATTGCAAACTGGAGAGCCGCTGAATAAAAAGCTAAATAAAAACTACAAATGATAAAAAAATTAAAACCAACTGCAAATTGTCTCAGAATATCACTCTCTACATCATACGAAAAGTTCATTTAAAAGGGAACAAGCCCAGATACCAAACCAAGTTAATACACCCAAACTATAGTGATACTACATTTTTTAACAAACAGGTTTTATCACTATTCCGCTTATTTTTTGTGATAAAATGACTTATTAGCGTTCCTCAACACAACTTTTTTCTTACTCCAAGTAATCGTGCTGTGTCTAGGTGTGCATTACACATTGCTGACTGGAATCTGCCATTTAGAGCAGGTAAAATTGTGCCCACATTCTCTTAGGGCAGTTTAGTCAATTTTGACGACCTATTTGCTAGGTCCTTTGAATAGTTCAATAGCTGTCGGAATGACAGGACAATAACTAATAACATCAGTGCTAAGGCGATACATATAAACCCACTTGATTTCTGTTTTAGGTGTAGATATAGTTCCACAATGTTTCCAGCTGTAACACTATAGGTTTAAATGCACTTAAATCACTGTGACTGGGTGTCCATATTTGAAGCTGGTAAGCTATTTATGTGGTGGGTGGGTGTATGTTTACAAGAGACTGTAGGATCAAGTCTTGGCAACTGCAACATATATTACAGACACAGGGAAGCGCTTTCAGCTGTCAGAGTTGATCAGACTGCCATAGTCCATCCGTACTTACACTATGACACACAGCCTGCACTTATATTAGTAGCAACCCGGTATTCCAGGAGCTGTCAACTGGGCCTCTTCCGCCCATGAGTCAGCAGCGTAATACAAAAGATTGTACGAGATCGCCATTCACTCTTACCTGTTAAAATGATCTACTACACTAAGCAGCACCAACGGGTGAACCACAACTCTATCTACCGCCAGTTCAGGCATCGCTCCCGGCTTCAGTGTCACACACAATCAAAAACCGGCAGGAAAACACACACACTTCACACAGCTACTACAACTTCCGGAGGAACAGACCCAGTTCTCATCGCGCGCCGGAAGTGATATAATGTAAATTACTAACCTCCATCTTGCTGCAGGCAGACCAAACAAATTACGACGTGTAGTGTGAAATATTCCCCCTCCCTCCAACGTCTGGCATATTTATATACTTTTTGTTGTTGCGGTGGAAATATCACCGTTTGCGACCAAACTGTCGATTTCTAAGGTTGTTTATTTTATTCCCAAAATCTGAGTGGTGTGTAGTTCTACTGCAAAAATTTGAATGCAAAATTTACCAGTATTTATTCCTCACACTTACACACACTTGCTACTTAAATGATTTCAATTGCCGTTAAATTTGTAATACCCTTTAAAAAAAGCCCTTCCCTATTCGTTTAGAACTTACCTTATTTTTGGACTTATGGCCATAATGCGACATGGCACGCCCTTTTTGCGGCATGGAACGCCCCTTTTGTTCCTGCCCCCCCCCCACCGGCCGGTAAAAACTTTGAGAAAAGGTGGCAACCCTACCACCAAGGCCTAGATTTTAGGGGGCGCATGCAGCTAGGGTTGCCACCTGGCCTGTATTTTATCGGCCTGGTCGGTAAAAATTATGGTTGATCCCAAAGTTATTAATAGGAAAAAAAGATAAATATATAGGCAGGCCGGTATTTTTTTCCAGAAAAGGTGGCAACCCTACCTGCAGCCCAACCACTCCCACATTGCTTCAGAAACACTGGGGATGAGCAGGAAATACAATAGTTTTTTTAAATTTCCCATGCGCCAATCCCCATCCGATCCAATCCTCTGGTCCCGATGATGAAAATTTAAGCAAATAAAGTGGAAGGGGCTGACGAACAACATTGGGCATAGGGGTGCATACAAGCATACACACTCTAAAACTGCCCTCCTTTCTCTGAAGGGCAGACAATAACAAAACTTCCAAGTCCAGGCTTGTCGAGAACACAATTGCATTAGCAGAATGGAGACCCTTAAACATGCCAATATGAGAATGGGTTTGTATAAAAAATATATGTTTGCATATGATCTGGCTTGTTGATTTTATTTTTTTAAATAAATAAAAACATGCAAAAAAATCAAACTAATATATGTATTTTTTTTAACAATTTGTCTGAGGTAGTATTAAGGCAATGTTTTTTCCAAATTCAACCTGCATTTACCGCCTTTAAATTGAAATCCCGAAGAGTGCCCTCCATACTGCATTAATTACAGTGATTTCAAGGTCCCTTGTTGTAGACATGGCAAGTTTTGACAAAGAAGTGGTTTGGAAAGGCTATAGGAACTGTGAAAGTCCGAGTAGTTTACAGCAGATTTAAAGATGAGTTAGACCTGAGGGAATAAACTAGTTAGAATAAACAGGAACAAGAAGGAAAGATACATATAGTAGGATAGTAAAAACACAAGATGGAGATTTGTAGAAAAGGGAGTTAGAACAGAAAAAACAAATGGAAGGAAGAATAGATGAGAAAAAGGAGGGAGGTAGAAGAAAGGAGAGCATGAAACAAGGAGAAACAGGTAAGATAAGAATGGAAACACTTACAAAGTTTAGACATTTTTCATATGATCTATTAACCTTAATATTTGGGCAGGGGTGCAATATCATGGAAGGCAGTGGCTCCAACTGCTGGGAGGCCCATGAATGTAGAGCAGCTAAAAGTGTAATTATGGGGAAATAGACCCTGCAGACGTGGGGGGGGCTGTTAAAGGGGAACTATCGTGAAAATGAAACTGTACAATAAGCTTCGTCCTATGAGAAACTTATAAGAATAAGAAACTTTCTAAATACAATTAATTAAAAAAATCTGTACTATTTCTGAAATAATCAAGTTCATCTCCACTATCCCTCTCTTAGCATCTGTTTCTCTTCATTCTCTCTTCATGCAGGAGTTGGGTGTCAGATATTCATTGACAGTTAGATCCAATATATCTTATAGCGGGGCTCCTTTTGCCAAGCAGATATATTAGAGCTCACTCTATTAAACTCACCAGAAATCATGTCTCTCTACATGCAGAATTTGTGCAATAGGCAGTTACTTTGTTAGAGTTAGTTTGTACTGGAATCAGTTATTTGAGTTAGCTCTAATTCAATTGCTAGGAAAGGGAGCCCCCCTATAAGAGATATTGGATTTAACTGTCAATGAATATCTGACACCCAATTGCTTCAAGAAGACAGAATGAAAAGAAACAGATGCTGAGAAAGGGATAGTGAACGTAAACATGATTATTTCACAAATAAGGCATGATATTTAATTGATTGTATTTACAAAGTTTCTTATTTCAGTATGATGAAACATATATAAAATTTTCATATTCACGATAGTTCCCCTACTGGCCTAGCTGGTAAAATACATGCGTGAGCTTGGATATGCACGCATACAGACACGGCAATAGACTAGAAGGGAACCCCTGTGTGGATCTAGCTAGACATTGCATAATACAGCTCATGTGTAAAATCCTGCTTCATGTAAATAAACTATTTTCATAATAATAGTAATATGTGCCATTGGGTAATCCTAAATAGAAAATTTCCATTTTAAAAGATAAGGGCCACCCCTTGGGATCCTAGGATTCACGGTGCACACAAACATACCAAACAAACCATACATGTTAGGTCACATGAGCCAATTAACGGACAGAGTTCTGTCTTTTGCTTCCATACTTCTTCCTGTTACAGTTAGAATTTTAGTATTTCTGGTCAGGTGATCTCTGAGACAGCACAGAGTCCATCAAGAAATGATGGTTCAAGGCAAGAGATGTAAAAGAGCAATATTTACTTAAATATATCAGTTTGGTAAGATTCTTTAATATGCCACTTAATTTGATATAAACTATCTGTTGCTTAAATATTTATTTTGGGGGTAAAGTTTTCCTTTAATCCGCCACTGCTGGTGGCTATAGCAGGGCCTTGCGGTGAATTGCATCATTCAAGGAATTTATGGAAAACTCATGCAGTAGTGTGTTTTTCAACTTGGATTGTGGAACATGTCTTACATTTCTTGTGTTGCTTTGGTAAGATTTTGTTTAGCAATTATATTGCATTGTTTAAAGACTAAAAATAGGCATCATATTAGATTCAAATTCACATACTTCACGTGAGTTGAGCATGGTGAAGGGGGGACAAAAATTATATTTTGCAGCGGGCCCTGTAACATCTAGTCACACCACTAGGCCAAATAATCCAACCATTGAGGGTCACTGAATACCTGACAGTGCTTTGTGCCTCCCACTGGTGTTTTTTGTCTTCCACCTGCCCAGCAAGAATACAATTTGGCAATAAAATGACTGAAATCACCCCATGTGCCTTTACCCTTAAGTTCAATTATTAGTGCAGCCAAAGTGCAGCTGCTAAGGATGAATGTACAATCACACATCCCTTGTTACATTTGAAGAAAAAAAACAATAAATAAATAGCGGCAGTCTATTCATGAAGTCCCTTGAGGATTGTTCATTAGTCAGCAAATCTGTACAATCTTTAGGAACAGTCCCTGCTTGCCATAAATCACACAACACCCTCAAGGTACACGTTGAACTGACTGGTTGGAATAAATTATGAATAGAACATTCTTAATTCTTGGCATGCTTGCTGCGTCATTTACGTCATCAGAGCACTGCAGGCAGAACAAGTGCATTGGTGTACATTTGCAGTTTGCCAGGAGCATGTATGGGTGTAAGTACATTTGTGAATAACATAAAAAATTAGTGCTTTGAACTTGTACTTACATTTGTAAAGGAGCCTTTTATAGAAACAGATATCAAATGCCAGTCACGGCTCTCTACAGGACAACAGACTGAGAACTTTTCACATATAAAATAGGACATTTGTTGCCAACTAAGGTTCTAAGGAACTAAGGTTCTATGGTTAATGCAAATTTGAATACAGTCCCTTTAAATACAATTTCGAGTTTAAAACCACCAACTTGAATTAGAAATTTCGAATGCGAGATTTATCATCCCCCTGCTCTGGAAGTAACTCGAATACGATAGGTCGCCACCTAAAACCTGCAGAGTTCCTGTAGAAGTCAATAGCAGAGGTCCGCTGATTTATTTGAAGAAGTTAATAGCCTTCCTGACATTCAAATTGCATTAGAATTTTCAATTCGAGTTTTCGTGTCGGTAACATTTGTTAGATAGTCGTGTTTTTTTCTTAAATACCATTTGAGTTTCGATGTCATTCAAGTTCATTTGAGGTAAAAAAAAAAAACACTAACATTCGACCTTTGATAAATCAGCCCCTAAATATAAGTGTAAGGCGATAGGTAACTTAAAGGTATAGTTGCTTCAAGAATTAAAACTTTTCCACAAAATATATCATGTGACTCTTAGAGGCAATTTAATTAAGCATCGAGTCCATAAAAATTTACGTTTTCAAGTTTTCAAAAGTTTCAAAAAGTTTTCAAAAACTGAAATGTTTCGATATTTATTATACTTAGACCCTGGACATAGCTTGAATGTGAAAATTCTCCATCTAAAACCTGTCAAGGTCATGTAGGAGTCAATGGCAGAGTTCCCTTGAACCATTTGAAGATGTTAATAGCCTTCATGGTGTTTTGCCCGAAAACTTGGTCAATTCGAGTGATTTGAGTTTTCGGGTTGCATGTTACCCTAGTAACCATGCACTGCTTTGAATAAGTGACTGGAATATGAATAGGAGAGGGCCTGAATATCAGATGAGTAATAAAAAGTAGCAATAATACATTTGTAGCCCTACAGAGCATTTGTTGATAGTCGTCAGGGTCAGTGATTCCCGTTTGAAAGCTGGAAAGAGTCACAAGAAGAAGGCAAATAATTCAAAAACTATAAAAAAAATACAGTATACTAAACGATAACTTAAAGGTGAACAATAACTTTTTAGTTTGTAGGTATGTATCAGATCATTTGGAGATAAACACCTATCATATACGCACAAAAACAGTAACTCTTCAGAAGTATTTGACCATTGGGGGCAAGACTAGACTATGGATGGTCGACTTGCAAGTGTCAAGCCCAGCTTTCATGCTTCTCAAGTGGAACCTAGGTGGGACAGCATCTACCCCTAGGTCTGTACATTTGGATCCCTATACTTGGGTAGTATACCCAAGACTTAAATCCTTATAAATCTTCCCAATGTAGCTCAGGCTGCTCACTAGGTACCCTACTTCTGTTTCTCATTCCTGGAGTGAGCTATTAAAAGACAATCTCCTTATGACTAACATGTCTGCTAGGCTAACCTTCATATAGGCTCCAACCTTCTCCCACCTGCCAGCCCAGGAGGAGTCCACAAAGAAAACAGAAAGAAAATTATCAGCTTCTCCCATATATACTTTTACAGTAATATGTATATACAGTATACAATAACAGTATATGGAACTACCAGGGCATACTTTGACACAGAATATGGAAGCAGTCCCCTCTCTTGACTGCAATTTAGGACCCAAAATGTAGTGGCTGTGTCTTCCTTTTTGAGGTTTTGGAATGGCCGCCCAACACTTTGTATCATGACTTTTGTTTTGTCATGAATATGTATCTCTAAAGTTTCATTAAACATAATATACCTTGTGGTTGGGTTGTTTTCTTCTCAAGAGTGACTAAAATAAGAAGCATCATCCTTTCCTTTATAGAAGCTTTTGTGTAACAGATTTTTTAATAATGCTAGCAGAGATAGCTTAATACTACACAGGCCATATGCAGGGTTGTGATGTAAAGGTCCACAGTGTGGCAGTGTAGCATCTCATAAACACACAGATCTGTTCTAGCTGCAGCTGCTGTAGTCCCACTTTGCTTCTTCTGTTTTTAAGATTTCAAGGCATATATTTGAATTTGGGGGCATATGTGAAGAATGAAAATAAGGTATCACAATTCATCAGTGGGGAACATATTTATGAAAGGGCGAGAAAATAAATAGCCTATAGAAGTGAAAAGAGTAGTAGTGTAGTAGTGTAGAAGTAGTGTTCCCCCTGGTGAATTCTGTTTTCACTCTTTGATAACTATATGTTCCTAGGCTACATGGGGTCTAATGCAGGAGCTTAAATGACATCTGATATAGATATAGCCTGCTCTCTTCTGGGCAGGGGAACTGTTTCTCTAAAAAAATGCCTTCCAGGAGGGATAAGCCACTTCAGGTCGGGAGGGACCTCCCTGTGGGGGTGGCCATGTTAGATGACATGCATGCCCATAAATTAGTCTCCTGGCTCTCTTATTATGCACAAGTGTGTGATATAGGGTTGGTGGATGCCCCCCCCCTTAATCATTATGTGCATGCCCCAATGGTTGTTCACACTGGGAGCTCCCTCCTGGTGTGGGTGGCTTAACATTTGCAGGGGGCATTTTTATAAAGAAAAAAGCTACTGTTTCCCCCAACTGGAGTGCAGGCTTTATTAGCCCACAGCTTCAGTGGAAGAAATACTTTTTTTTGACGATGTCCTTTAAGGGGCCTTATGTTTAATTTGGTTCTGAGTGCTTGTGATATTTATTCCACCTTCCAGTCTTATTGTCCATTTTTGCTAATATGAACAGTTGAACCAGGATACAAGATCTTCATACCTGTGGTCCTACAGGTGCAACCATTTAATGCATGACATTTTACTATGGGGCAAAGTTGTGCATGTATTTGCATTTAGCATATTTATTAATTCTCTCTCTGCCTTTGGAAATCTCTTTGGTTTTTAATAAGTGTTTTAGTGCTCTTAAATCATTTTCCAGTTCCTGCTTGAGCCCTCTATTGAAAATGGGTGCACTAAATATAATTGCACTCTTCTAACCAGCATGAAATTTATATGCTAATTTATTATTACTAGGCAATGTAAAAAGTGCAAAAAACATATGCAAGCACACAATTTGTTGCACCTTGCCAGCTCCTTTGTTGCTCACATACTGCAACTCTGTGCTTGACAAGAGAAATACGTTTTGGAGCTTTGACGTATGGGCATGAGGCAGGTGGGACGTCCTCTATAAGGCACCCTGGACTGTACTAGGGAGTGGAGTTGGCACATGCTAGCAGGAGAGGAATGCTGTGTTGAGTACAGCCTGTGGAGGAGCTCACGACTTGGGCAGGGGCCCTTGAGGGGGCAGCCCCAATGGACTATGGAAACGCAGTCCGACACTGGGTGATTGGAACAAATTTGTCCTCTTGGAGCCACGGTATACAGGATACAGCACAGGGCAGTGATGTCTGAGTGATAGGACCTCTCAGTGATGTCCCCAGTCTAGAACAATGGCAATTAGAGCTAATGTGCATTATAAACCTATATAAATCTATGCCATTTGGCCATATGCAGGGTTGTGATTGTGACAGTGTGGCAGTGTAGCATCTCATAAACACACAGATTTGTTCTAGCTGCAGCTGCTCTAGAACAATGGCAATTATAAACCTATATAACATCTATGCCATTTGGCACTTTAACCATCTACCGTAATTGTTTTGAGAGTGGGCCCTGGATGTCATGATCTCTGGTGGGCCCTTAGGGCTAGTCCACACGGGGAGATAGCGACGCGTTTGCGGTCGCGGCGACAAAGCGCCGCGACAGTCGCCGCGACCGGCGCAGGCGACAGTTTTGTATGGGCGCCTATGTAAAAACGCCTGTGCTAACCACACGAGGCGATGCGCTTTTCAACAGTCGCCTGAAAATGCCTCGCCAGGCTTTTTCAGGCGACTGTTGAAAAGCGCATCGCCTCGTGTGGTTAGCACAGGCGTTTTTACATAGGCGCCCATACAAAACTGTCGCCTGCGCCAGTCGCGGCGACTGTCGCGGCGCTTTGTCGCCGCGACCGCAAACGCGTCGCTATCTCCCCGTGTGGAATAGCCCTAAGAGTCCCAGTCTGACAATGGTGCGGTGTTTTTTTTTACATAAACCTGTTCTACACTTTAGAAGCCTAATTACAGAATGGGCTGCTGTCCTGTAGAGGGCGATATTGCCCTTAAGATTCGATTTTGTTGCTGTGCTGATTTCTTTTGTCTGTTTTATCAATATACATATAAAACTCAATGTTCAAATTAACTAGTTCAATAAGTAATTTAGCACATTGATTTTTGGGCATATCCTAAGTGCCATTACAAGCTACGGATACTTTAAATGCCATTACCTAATAGGAGGAATGCTTTAAGCACCTATTATTGATTTTATTGCTGCTTTATTTTGCTGTCTTGGTTTAAAATCATTTTAACCACTTGATAATCAAGAAGAAATATATTGTTGGTGAAATACAGTCAATTCCCCGAAAACCTTTGACATCGTTAAACAAAGAATTAGTGTTGTTAAATCATGTGAGGCACTAACTCTTGTACTTAAAGGTTTAAAATTTGGAGCATTGTTCGCGGATACCAGTAAGCTGCGTTGAACTTTGACTTACAGGCTATGCATGTGCCGATCACTCTTCCATTCCCTTCTCACTATAAACATTTGCATTCAAAGGCATCTGAAATGGTAGCATTCCAGGAAGGTTGGTGAAGACAAATAAGAATTAAAGCAATTGATTAAAAAGCTGTATAATATATTTTATTCATATATAAAGTTTGAACTAGGCATTTACAGCACTTCTATAAAACTTTTTAAGTAGCTTTTTTTCTCCAGCCTTCACCCAAGCTTTGTATAGCTGTTACATTCTTGAAAAAAATATATAAATATCATTTGAATATTATGCTGCTTGGATTTTTTTCAAGATACTGCTAGCAAATGTAATGAGAATGCTCACCTCTCATTGCAGATATGTTTGCACATACATATAAAAAACATTTCCTCTGATTATTGCGTCACAAGTCTCGTGCACGAGAATTATCGCATAGCCATGTCAAAATTGACACGATTCCCACTGCCACCCAGCCAGGTCGGTAAAAATGATGGTTGATACCAATGTTATTATAGGGAAAAAAGATAAATATATGAGAAGGCCGGTATTTTTTTCCAGAAAAGGTGGCAACCCTACACCCAGCGAGTGGTGCCTTGTGAAATAACATCACAAAATTGTGTACTTAGTGATGTGATGTCAGTTTTTTACATGAACAGCAAACATAATGCTAGCGAATACATAGAAATGTATAATTAGTGACTTAAAGGATAATAATATATAGTTATGGGGCCTGTTATCCAGAATGCTCGGCACCTGGGGTTTTTCAGATAATGGAACTTTCCGTAATTTGGATCTTCATACCTATTAGAAAATCATGTAAATGTTAAACAAAACCAATAGTCTGGGTTTGCCTCCAATAAGGATTCATTATATCTTAGTTTGGATCAAATACGATGTACTGTTTTATTATTACAGAGAAAAGGGAAATCATTTTAAAAATCTGAATTATTTGGATAAAATAAAATCTATGGGAGATGATCTTTCCGTAATTCGAAGCTTTCTAGATATTGGGTTTCTGGATCCCATACCTGTACAATGAAAATAATTCCTAACTTATATCAATAGGCCATCATTAATTTGAAAATACATTGATACATTTATAATAATGACATTATAAATGCAATTTTTTGATTATTTCTGTATACTTTTGCCACAAAAAAAATATAGGCAGAATTGGCAATGCAGAATTTATAGGCAGCAAGGTGGCACAATTGTTAGCACTACTGCCGTGCATAGTTGGAGTCCTAAGCTTGACTCCATCAATGAGTCTACCTGCAAAAGGTGTGGGTTTGCTGTGGATATTCTGGTTTCTTCCCAAAACATACAGGCATATAGGCATGTTAATAAGGAACTGAAACAGTGAACATAGTGTATGTGAATGCAATAGGGACTTTAGATTGTAAACTCCACTGGAGCAAGACATTACTGTATGTATGAAAGTACAGAAGAATATGTTGGCACTAAATAAAGAATAATATTACCAGAAACTTTGCCGGAATTAACCATGACCGTAGCCCTTGCATAAATAATGATGCAGCTGAAAATGTACACATTTTGCACCTGTGTGGATGAGCCCTTAGATTCCTGAAAGCTTTGAAGTTCAGATGCTAAAACAATAAAATTTAGATGCCATTTTTTTCTCTCTAATGTCATTGACCTTACACACAGTACTTTTCTATTCCTAGGAGTAAAGCTTACATGTTTCCTTTTCACCAATAATTCCGCACCTTGAATAGTTGTAGAGCAACCCATGCATCTAATGTGTCAAAGTGCAGCATTAGTTGTACAGTATGTTTATCGTGTATGAAATCTGGCAAAATCAACAGTAATTTTTATGAACATAGCATGCGCGCCTGCACACCTTACTGGTTTCCTTGTTCTTTCAGGTTGTATATGTATATTATCATTGAGGGTGTAACGCTGTGTCTGGGGCACTTGCTGATTGTTAGTGGCATGAAGTAAGCAATAAAATCACCTCTCTATTTTTTACTATAAGATTTGATGTTATGTTACCATGATTTATTAAAATTATTATTATTATTATTAATTATTATATAAAGTGGTAATTCATTAGTATGTTATAGAATGGCCTATTCTTGGCCACTTTTCATTTAGTCTTTATTTTTTTATTTGCTACTGTTTTTAAATTATGTGCTATCCTCTTCTGTCAGCTTTCAAATGGGGTCACTGACCCCCACAGCCAAAGAACTATTTCTCTGTGAAGCTTCAATTTCATAGTTTTTGTTACCTTTACTTATATTCCTGTTCAGGTCCTCCTCTATTAATTTTCCAGTCTCTCAAACCCCTGTCTGGTTGCTAAGGTAACTTGGACCCTTGCAACCAGATGGCAATGCACTTTTCATGTTACAGTGAATAAAATGAGTAATTGCAGATGTTAGATTTTGTTGGCAGGCTGATAACCCTCTTGCTAAATTTGCCCAGGTGCCGTAAACTGTAGCAACCAATTAGCAGGAAGCATTTATTGGTGTTAAAAGCAAACATATTGTTGGTTGCTATGAGCTAATGTACCTGGGCAAACTTAGTGCCTGTTATTACATATAAGGGTTGGGTCTGAATGTGATATCTATGGGGCAAATTATTTTGTTAACTACATACATTAGGCCCGGCTCTGCTTGTTTGTACAAAATGATCCCTATTTGCTATAGGCAACATTTAGCAAACAATGACACTAGTCAATCAAGCATGAGGCATTACTTCTATGTAACAATGCAGAACTATAGTGGATTCCATCCTTGCATAAAAATGTGCACCCTCTGAAAAGCCAAAATTTTGGCCAAATTTTCCTGAATGTTCCAGTTTGCCATAAATATATCCTCAGCTTTGTGAAGTCAAATTTTAATTCTTTACTATGAGTGTTATAGTTCAAGGGGAGCCCATACTGATTTTGAAAGTCCCTGGAATATAAAAAGGATTATGTTACATGTAATGCAGTGCTCTTCTATAGGTGACGTTCAAATAGGTAAAATGAATTTCCTGCATTGTTATGCACCTTAGCCTGAGTGTACAATAGTTAGTTAATCTTCCCCTGTACATCACAGATTCCCAATAAAGGTATTAATAGCAACTTAAAATAAATGTACAGTGCAGTATCATTTTACGAATAAAGGGAATAGAAGACTCCACAGGTACAGATTAGGCACAAAATATTATTAAAATGATTATTACACAACACAGAATTTTTATATACAAACACAGTATAGAAGTAATAAAAGTTTGGTTATGGACCTTTTTATTACATAATTAAAACTCACTGAAATTTGCAAATAATGGGTGGAAAGTCCCTACTTTTACATAGCCATTGTTCACATAAAAAAACAGTGTTCTGACTTTAAGCCAACTATAATATTGAAATAAAAAAGGCCCAAGATCTCATATGAGATATATGATTAAACATTCCCTGTAAAGCATTGTGGCATTTTGTGCTGCTTCAGTGTTCATTTTCCCAAACGCCTTGCAACCGCTAGACTTCCATCTCATTTGACACCCTGGTTGCTTCTTTCAGGCAGTTCCAAAGAGCCAATGGCATCATTTTGCATTGTAGGATGGCAACCAATTCCTATATTTTGCTGGGAACTGCAGTATCTTGTCCTGTGTGAGGCAGAGTTGTGATTTGCTTACCACATCCTAATGTGTTTTTGGGGAAAGAGCATTAGTACATACCTACTTTTCTTTTGTAACACCAAGAAGATCTATGGAAAGCTCAGATAAAGGTGCCATTTTTAAAGGTGACGGAAAAGCACATTGATGACGAGAACAAATCTTATAAAAGGACAAATAAAACTATATAAAATGATCATACCCCCCCAATTAAGGTTTCCATTTTCTAACAAGATTGTCCTAAGACAGATGTGATCTACAATAAGGAGTTAATTCTGGCCCTATATAATTTCATATCAAATTATGTTCACATAATGCCAGTGCCCTGAAGCCAGAAGCTAAAGGGTTAACTTCAATAGGAACACAAGATAGAATTGTAGCTAAAGAACTGCAAGTACACACCCTGGCTATTTTAAATAACATTTGATAGACCACAAAGCTTGCAAACTGTTGGACACAGGAAACTGTTAGTTGTGAATAGTGATGGGCAAATTTGTCCCGTTTCGCTTCGCCACGTAGCTGGTGAAAAATTAGCAAAACTGCGATTTTGACGCCAGCGACAATTCACCGGCGTCAAAATGGGCACCAGCGTCAAAGTTGACCCGGCACCCACTTAAGTCAATGGGTGTCCGTTTATTGCCGCCGACGTCTAAATTGTTGACGCATCAGAACTGTCGAAACCGTCGCTGTTGTCAATTTTTATTGGAAGCCGGCGAATTTTTGCAGCAAATTTATTTGCAGGCGGTGAATCGGGCAAATTCGTGCCTGCCAAATAAATCATTAGTTGTGAAATGTTTTGTAGTAATGCTTGCACCTACTCAGATGTAAGTACTTTCTTGATCATGAATGGCAATTCTGTGTACATCTTCCTTATAGTGAATGCACTGTAAAATGTATATAAACTTGGTCATATGGGCTTGACATTTGAAGCTCTCCGTGCCATGGTAAGTATAACATTGTGATAAGCTTCCCAAGGCTCCAAGGTTTTGTCTAAGAAATAAATCAGTTATTTTGTCTCAGAGTCTTGCAAATAATAAGGTTCTGGTAAGTAATTTACCAATATTGGTAACAGACATTAGTAGCTCAAATGAAAATCAGCCTCCGTATATTAGTTATAGTGTGCTACATGATGAGGGCAAACCCCCAAAACAACAAACAACTCTACAAAGCTATAAAAAAGAAACTCTATGGAAAATGCATCACAATCAGGTTTGTGTTAAAGGGATACTGTCACAGAAAAACATGTTTTTTTTCAAAACGCATTACTTAATAATGCTGCTCCAGCAGAATTCTGCACTGAAATACATTTTTTATAAGAGCAAACAGATTTTTTATATTTAATTTTGAAATTTCACATGGGGCTAGACAGTGATCCCCAACCAGTGGCTCGTGAGCAACATGTTATTCACCAAGACCTTGGATGTTGCTCCCAGTGGCCTCAAAGCAGGTGCTTATTTTTGGATATATGCCTTGAAGCTAAGTTTTGGTTGCCTAAAAAACAGGTGCGCTGCCGAACAGAGCCTCCTGTAGGCTGACAATCCACATAGGAACTACCACATATTCAATCACAGCCCATATTTTGCATCCACAGTAACTTTTTGCATGCCTGTGCTGCTCTCCAACTCTTTTTTTACATTTGAATGTGGCTCATGGATAAAAAAGTTGGACATGTCCATTTCCCAGGTGCCCCAACCATGTGACTAGTGCTCTGATAAACTTCAGTGACTCTTTACTGCTACACTCCAAGTTGGAGTGATATCATCCCTCCCTCCAGAAGCCCTTCAGCAGCCTATCAATGGGCAGCTAACCAGATAGCAGCCCCGTGAAACCTCTGCTGAAGGATTCAGCTGCCTGGACTGATAGTGCCTCCATGGACTAATAACACTGCTGCTACTCTCCTGAATTTTAGCAATTGGGCAAACAAGCAAAACTGCTTATACTGTCCCCTTAATAATTAAGGGTGGCTTCAGGTATTTGTCTGCCAGTTAAAATACACTATGGAAAAGCTGTCCCAAGTGACATTAGCCTCAACAAGCTTGTCCAGTAAAGGATATATATATTTATATATAGGGTCAAGAGTCCAGGAATCAATATAACAGGATTTATCAACTCTTGACCTTGAAGGTTTTTTATTTCAAATTTTCACGTCAAGCGATTGACGTCATTGTGCCTGCATCAGGGTGCTGGCATCAGCGCGCCGGCGTCAGCGATACCCACCTGGAAGCTATGGGCGCCGCCATTTTGGATGCGCCGTCATCATGGAGGGACGCGCCGACCGGTGCTCCTGAAAGTATGCACTTGTAAATAATGTCACACTGACTTCTATGAACAATAACTCCAGATCATAAATACATTATACAGTGAGGGGAGAAGTAGTGACACCCAAAATACAATAAATACGATGAAAAGTAGTAGCTTTAGCCCCATATAAAATAAATACAGTGAGAGGTAGTGAAAACATACATACATTTGATGCAATGAGAGGCAATTATTTATGACACCCCAGACCCTTTAAACTTCCAAAAAAAAGATTTCCTGAAAGTTGGAATCTAATCTAATGAAAATAGAACCCAAGCAGAAAAAACCTTCTTTGCTATTGCACAACCTGGGCCGTAGTACAATGAGAAGGAGAGAAACAATAGCTGTCTGAAAGGCTGCATCTACACCAATATTACAGCTAAAAAATGCATTTGTTGGTTCAAGAAAACAATGTTAAATGGTAGTGAATTATTTGCAATGTAAATAGTGTCATTTTGAAATAAAAAACTTGAGAGAATCCCTTAAAACCTGTACAGCATAATATGTTATATGAGCGAATAATTAAAGATTTGCAAGTTTGTTTAAATGCATTCGTTTAACATTTTTGAAATAAAAGAATTTTAAAAGGCACACCGATAACACATAGAAAGACACAAAATAATAATAATATTGTGCAATATTTGTCAGTTGATTTTCTACAGTTTGATTCCACAATGGCCATATATTAACCTACAGGATATTTTGTATGTTGCGAAAAACTTTAAAAAACACTCAAAAGCTTTCTTATTAGCTGCTGTCAGTCTGGTGATTTACAGTGGCAATAAAAAACTACAGGGTACTCATTTGTCATGAGGTGCACTAAGAACCATTTTCTGAAGTCAAGTGATAAAATGAGTTTCTTTGTTCTATAAGCAAGACCTATTTCCTGGCTGTTCTGTGCCTGCACTGCATTCCTGGCTTGGAGGTTTGCCCTAGTCCAAAAATTGCCTTCCATGTGTTATAATAAATAGCTAGAATGCAGTTGTTGATTTATTGAATGAACAACAGAATTGATGTAAAGGGTAACATAAATCCTGTACCACTGGAAAAAAAAAATAGCTTAAGCAGACATCTGTAATAAAATGCTTTCTTAATTATCAATATATTAAACCACCATATACATTAAGCAGCGAAAACACCTTGGTATTTTATTCAAGCAAATATGCATAACATTTAACTATATTTTAGATCCTTTTTTATATTAAATCCCCAGTGTTCTTTCCAGGCTTTTATTAGTTCAACGTGCCTACAAGCGTCCTTATTTGCTGAAGCCTGCACGCAGACATAAAATTGATAGCGGTAATCTGCTTCAACTGTGACATTACTGATAATTTAAAAATGTCAAATTTGTTTTGGTTCACGTGAAAAAACAATTTGATGTTCATTGCAATGATGGATTTTATAATGTTCCTTGATGGTATCAGTGTAGCATTTTAAGACATGGAAATTGAAATGTAGTGCAAATGAGAATCAGGGTGCAAATATTTCCTGCCTTGATAAATGAGTTAAAGAAAATATGAAGTGGATGAGATTGGCATCATTTGAGGACATTAAGTCCACGGTTGCAAGCAAAACTTGTCCTTTTGAGAGTCCTTTATCTAACGAACATTGCTACAACACCACATCTTTTGTTAGACTTCATAAATGAAATGTTTTATACATATTACTTACATATAGCAGAGATTCAACCTATTGAAGAGGAATGGGAATGCTGGGAGATGTATATATGCAAATACTCTGGGTCATTACCCCCCCCCCCCACAGGGAGACAACAAAAGACTTGTGCTGTTGTTCTTTATCTGAAGTTTCCCAATTACATTCCCTTCATATTATTAATATAACTTTGTTATGTGCCCAACTTTGTGCCCAACTTTGTGCCCAAACACGATCTTTGCTGTTCTCTGTCCTTAAGCAGAGAACCAATGAGAATAATGCAAAGGTACGCCTATTAACACTAGGGAAACGTGGACTGAACCCTGAACACTAGTGGACATTCGAGTAACTCCCAGAGTGGGTTGCGTCAATAGCCACTACAGACGTGCTGAGAAAATTGCACGGACTGGGCAGGGGGCCGGGCCTGTGATGTTGCAGGGCAGGCTAGTGATGGCTGGGTGATGTTGTGGGCCAAGAGGGGGGGTCGATGTGGTGGCCAGTGATTGGCTGATCACCATGTCAATCTAGGAGAAGCCTGTCTGGTTTTCCGAATTTGGATAACTGGAGTGGCAATCTTGGCCCTTTTGAAAACCCGGCTGTCGGGGCCAAGAAGGGGTGTAAAACATGATGCAGATGGGGTGAAGCTGGGACCCTGGCAGCCTAAGGGGAAGCAGAATCTGTGAGAAAAGGATTTAAAAGAAGTAATGGGTGGGATGGAGGGGGAGTTGGGAGTGAATTCCCAACAGGTCAGGGGCATCAGAACAAATGGGGGTTTCAAATTACATAGCCAGTACATAGTACAATACATTTTTAATACCGGCCCTGGCTGGTATTTTACCAACTAGGCCAGTGAAATACCAGCCAGATGGCAACCCTAGGTGCAGTTCATGTCTGGACTGGCATTCAAAATAGACCATGTCATTTCAGGTACACAGAGGCTGAAACAGCTCCCCACCATCCCACTAGATAATTACTGTCTATGGCATCTTGGAGCAGCCCCTCTAGCATTTACCAGAACCCACAGTTCAGTGCCTGCCTGGTGCAATTGCTTGAATTATGGGCGTAATAAATATCACTAAGCTTGCCCAGGAGCAGTAACCCATAGCAACCAATGAGATGTTTGCTTTTTAACAGGTGACCAGTAAATGCTACCTGCTGATTGGTTGCTTATGGGTTACTGCTCCTGGGCAAACTTAGTGCCTTTTATTACATAACCACCAGTACTCTGTCCTTGTTTGTAAATGAGGCTTTGACCCTGAGGTGTTGTCCACCTAGTTAAGAATAAAGAGCTGACTTTACCTATTGGGGACCCTTTTAAGAAATTAGCAATAAATCAGTAGTCTCAGATTAATCCTAGCCTGCCATTAAAAATAAAAAAATACCTTGTACCACACTGACTTATTCCTCTGCTTTTATATATGTATTTGCTCTCAGGTTGAATAGCACAACATCAGCAGATGCTGAACTCAGATGCTGCAGGGCACATTAAAAAAGGTCAAATTATTTTTTTTTTCATCTGTGGTTTCATATTATTCTTAATTCATGGTAATATGTCACCACATTCATTTTAAACTTCCTTTTAATACTCATACCTCTTTTTTTCTTTAACTGATCATAGTTCATTACTATTTTTTTCGCACTTATTGAATTTTGGAAAAGGTTAATTTGTTATCCACTGTGCTTGGTGAATGGAGATTATTTCAAATGTAATTTTAACAAATGTCCTAGTGGGGTATGAAGGTAACACCACAAGGGTATACTATAACTTTATCAAATTTGTCCTAGTAGGTTGCTTTATTAAGGTGAAGTGATTACAGCCCGCAGAGTTAATTTTAATATGCAAATACGCCACAGCAAGTTGGGGATTTAAATAGAATGATACAATTAAGTTAAATTTATGTGCAACAAGACGGCTTACTAAGGTCATGGGTAGATTATATTAACCCTGCATGTAGGTGGAACAAGTTTAAAATTCAGTTTGCTTTTAGATGAGCTGGAGATGAATGCACTGCGAACTTCAGTGACCTTTCAGTAAGATGTTAAAAATGGAATATAGTTCCAAGATTCTTTTAAGCAGAAATGTTTAACTCATTCAAATACCAATTGATTTAAAGACAGCATTTTTTAGAAAGTTATATATAACCTTAACCGTCCAACTGGGTGAAGTCTAGAAGCGGAGTGCCAGCCATTCCACAAGATATATATATATATATATATATATATATATATATATATATATATATATATATATATATATATATAAATATATATATAGATATATATTGTAAGAGTTTGGGTAGCTGGGATCAGTTTCCCTGGGGTAACACAGCCCACGGCACAAGCACAACTCATGAGAGTATAGTCTCTAGCTGGCAGTTTATTGTCTCTTGCAGAAAAATAATAAACAAAACAAACAATTCAAAATAAAATCCTTGCCACTTAATGGGCTTCTAACTAATACAGGTCAGTTTTCCTAACTAACCAGGAGAAGGCCTACCGCCTGTCTCCCCAAAACAAAGAACATACAGGAAGATATACAATCCCAAACCTTTTGGTGATTTCAGTCCCTCTCACACAGGCAGCTTTCCTGTGTCTTTTCCCCAGCCAGGAACTCTCCACTCTGGCTTGAGCTGCCTGTTTAATTAACCACCTGAGTTACCTCAGGACAACTCAAAACACCCGGGCTGGACTAGCAGTCCCGGAACCACTCTGTTAGGAACCTGGGGCATAAATAAGCTCCGTCCTGGACTTTCCCAGGTATCCTAGTAGTGACCTCACCACATACCCCCCCTCCTTGTTTCAACCCAATGGTTGGAACAACTGAGGCCCAACAGGAATGAACCCGGGACAGGGCATCAACATTGCCCATTTCTGACCCGGGCCTATGTTTCACTGTGAAACAGTAGTCCTGCAGCGTGAGGAACCAACGATTCACTCGTCTATTGGTCTCCTTCTTTTGGGCCATCCATTTTAGAGGTGCATGGTCAGTAATAAGGTCAAATTTTCTGCCTAAGAGGTAATACCTTAAGGCATCTAGGGCCCATTTTATGGCCAAACACTCCTTTTCAATTGTGGCATACTTCCTCTCACAGTCATTGAGCTTCCTGCTTAAGTACACCACTGGATGCTCTTCCCCGTTATAAAGCTGGGATAATACTGCCCCTAATCCCACATCTGATGCATCTGTCTGGACCACAAAGTCATTTGAAAAATCTGGGGAATACAAGACTGGTTGTGCACATAATGCATCTTTGAGGGCCTGAAAAGATTTTTCTGCCTCAGGGGACCACTTGACCATGACAGAGTTTTTTCCCTTTGTTAAGTCTGTTAAGGGAGCAGCCAAGGTGGCAAAATGAGGAATAAACCTCCGGTAGTAGCCAGTGATACCCAGAAAAGCTCGAACCTGCTTCTTATTAAGAGGGCGTGGCCACTGTTGAATGGCTGCTGTTTTATTTACCTGGGGTTTTACCACACCTCTGCCAATGGTGTAACCTAAATACTTGGCCTCCTCCAAACCAATGGCACATTTCTTGGGGTTGGCAGTAAGGCCTGCTTTACGGAGGGAATCCAACACAGCCTGAACTCTGTGCAGGTGAGACTCCCAATCTGTACTGTGTATCACCACATCATCTAAATATGCAGCCGCATACTGTTGGTGAGGTCTTAATATTCTATCCATGGCTCTTTGAAACGTGGCAGGGGCATTTTGTAGGCCAAAGGGCATTACTCTGTACTGGAAAGAACCGCCTGGAGTGACAAAAGCAGTTTTTTCCTTGGCCTGTTCCGATAATGGTATCTGCCAATACCCTTTTGTTAAATCCAATGTTGTCAGATAACGAGCAGTACCCAGCCTGTCTATGAGCTCGTCTACCCTAGGCATTGGGTAAGTGTCAAACTTGGATACTGAATTAAGCTTGCGAAAATCATTACAGAACCGCCAGCTACCATCTGGCTTAGGAACAAGAACAATCGGGCTAGACCAGTCACTATTGGACTCTTCAATTACCCCTAAGTCAAGCATTTTTGCCACTTCATCAGCCACAGCTTTTCGTCTAGCTTCGGGAATCCTATAGGGTTTGAGTTTAACACGCACTCCTGGCTCGGTTACAATCTCATGCTCAACAACGGGAGTCTTTCCTGGGAGGTCAGAGAAAGTATCCCTATTCCTCATTAAGAATTCTTTTACCTCCTGTTTTTGGGAGGTGGACAAAGTTTCTGCAATGGTAACCCCAGGGACCAGATGGGTCTCGTGAGTGTCCTTAGAAACAGCATAGGCTGGTACTGCAATTAATGATGCCCTGTCTTTCCAGGGTTTAAGTAAATTAACATGATAAATTTGTTCTGGCTTCCTCTTGCCAGGTTGGTGTACCTTGTAATTTACCTCCCCAACTCTCTCAATTATTTCAAAGGGTCCCTGCCATTTTGCAAGGAACTTACTCTCCACCGTGGGGACCAAAACTAGTACTATGTCTCCAGGTGAAAAGACACGTATTTTAGCATTACGGTTGTATATCCTTTGTTGGGCAGCCTGGGCTTGGGCCAAGTTTTCTCTTACAATGGGCATAATTGAAGCAATTCTGTCTTGCATTTGTGATATGTGTTCAATTACACTCCTGTGGGGTGTCACTTCCCCTTCCCAGGTTTCCTTAGCTATGTCTAAGAGCCCCCTAGGATGTCTCCCATAGAGTAACTCAAATGGAGAATAACCTGTAGAGGATTGGGGAACTTCCCTAATAGCAAACATAAGATAGGGTAAAAGGCAATCCCAATCTTTCCCATCTTTGTCCACTACCTTTTTCAACATACTTTTTAGGGTCTTGTTAAAACGTTCCACAAGACCATCTGTCTGAGGGTGGTAGACAGAGGTTCGCAATTGTGAAATTTTAAACAATTTACAGAGTTCCTTAGTTACTCTGGACATGAAAGGGGTACCCTGATCGGTGAGGATTTCTTTAGGGATCCCAACCCTACTGAACACATGAAGCAATTCTTTGGAAATGGTTTTAGCAGAAGTGTTGCGCAAAGGAATAGCTTCCGGATAGCGAGTGGCATAGTCCATGATCACTAAGATATATTGGTGACCCCGGGCAGATTTTAACAAAGGGCCCACCAGATCCATGGCTATTCGCTCAAAGGGTATTTCAATAATTGGTAATGGGATTAAGGGACTACGAAAATGTGGCCTTGGAGTGGAAATTTGGCAAACAGGACAGGACTCACAGTAATCCTTTACCTGCTGATATACACCAGGCCAAAAGAATCTCTGCAAAACTCTTTCGGTAGTTTTTTTCACACCCAAATGTCCCCCCATTACATGACCATGGGCAAGATCCAACACCATTTTTCTGTATGGTTTGGGTACCACTAATTGTTCAATCACCTCATTTGATTTTTTTGATACTTGGTACAGTAGATCCCCTTTTAAAGCCATGTGAGGATAGGACAACCTGAGCCCTGGCTCAATAGGTTCCCCGTCAATTATTTTCACATTTTCTCTAGCTTTTATAAGGTCAGGGTCTTTTAACTGTTCTGTACCGAAATTCTCTTTGTGTACATTCAAATCAGAGAAATCCACAACACTGTCAATAATACCCGACTCACTGGTTTCCCCACTAGGGTTTTGACCATCTTCAGGGTCCTCCAAGTCTCCTGCTAATACAGAGAAAGGGAAAGCTGGGGTTTCCTGAGGAGAATCCTCTGAACCTGTTAGTTCTGAATTTTCTATGGGCACAGGTCCTTCAACCACTGCATCAGAGCAGGGAGAAACTGATTGATTCCAGAGATCCCAAAACTGGGGAAAATCCCTCCCAATTATTGCATCATGCAGAAGGTGTGGTACTACCCCTGCAGAGTAAGTCACTGTACCAAGGCCCGTTTTAAACTTTAGGGTTGCCACAGGATACTCCCGTGTGTCACCATGAATACAAACCACACCAACCCTTTTTGACTGGAACTTAACAGGGCCTACGGAGTCTAACTTTACCAAAGTGACTAGACTACCGGAGTCTAGCAATGCAAGCAATTGTTTCCCATTCACACTCACTTTACACATTTGCTTTTCCTGAACCGGCACCGCAGTGCAGGCAACCGTAGCAAACAGGGACTGACGTCTATTCCTGGAAGAAAAATCACATTGCATGGGATCATCAAGCAAAGGGCAATTTGCTGCAATATGACCAAAATCATGGCAACGGAAACATTTAACAGTCTCAGAATTAAACCTAAGAGTCTCAGACTTTCCAGTTTTAGATTGCCAGCCTCCCGGGTTTTTGCCAAAATTCTCTCCCTTTAAGGGTGATTTACTTTTACCACCACCCGTGTCCCCATGAACAGTCTTACCCGTTGCCAGGGTGTACCTCCCTTTCAGGTGTGGAGCCCGGAACGATGCGGGAGGGGTGCCAAAGTTCTCAGCGGCAAAGTACCTTTCCACTAACTCCACAAGGTCATCTGCAGTTTTAGGGTCTCCATGGGTCACCCATTTGCGCAGGGCAACAGGAAGGGACCTCAGGTAGCGATCCAGTACCACCCTCTCAATAATCTCAGGTCCAGTCAAGGACTCTGGCTGCAACCATTTTTTCACCAGGTGGATCAGGTCAAACATCTGGGAGCGTGGAGGCTTCTCCGAGTGATAAGCCCAGCTGTATACACGTTGGGCACGAAGCGCCAGGGTAACGCCAAGGCGGGCCAGAATCTCTTTTTTCAGTTTCTCATAATCCTTGGCAGTAACAGAGTCAAGATCAAAATATGCTTTTTGCAATTCACCGGTTAGCAGGGGTGCCAAAAGACCTGCCCACTGCTCTTTAAACCAACCCTCTCTTTCGGCGGTCCGCTCAAATGTAGTGAGATATGCCTCCGGATCATCCTCTGATGTCATCTTTTGGAGGAAGCGGCTTACATTGATTTTGGGTACATTGCTATGTACTACTGCAGGTGGCTCCTGGGGTCTCTGTGCCAACTGTTGGACCAATCCTGTCAGTACCTGCCGGTCTTCCTCTGCATCTTCTGCCAGCTTTTTAAACATGGCCATCATCTGCTGTTGCTGTGCCTGTTGTTGAACCATTGTCTGTTGCTGCAACTGTAGGACCAGCTCCTTATGGCGGGCTTCCGCTTGCTGCTGTGCCTGTTGCTGGGTGGCATTAGACAGCATTAACTGTTTCACAATCTCCTCCATGCTGCACAGTTCTTATGGGATAACTACCCCTTTAATTCACAGTCTCTGCAATATTATACTGCCTTTTGTTGCTTTATTTTGTGCCAGAGCACCCTCCACCATATGTAAGAGTTTGGGTAGCTGGGATCAGTTTCCCTGGGGTAACACAGCCCACGGCACAAGCACAACTCATGAGAGTATAGTCTCTAGCTGGCAGTTTATTGTCTCTTGCAGAAAAATAATAAACAAAACAAACAATTCAAAATAAAATCCTTGCCACTTAATGGGCTTCTAACTAATACAGGTCAGTTTTCCTAACTAACCAGGAGAAGGCCTACCGCCTGTCTCCCCAAAACAAAGAACATACAGGAAGATATACAATCCCAAACCTTTTGGTGATTTCAGTCCCTCTCACACAGGCAGCTTTCCTGTGTCTTTTCCCCAGCCAGGAACTCTCCACTCTGGCTTGAGCTGCCTGTTTAATTAACCACCTGAGTTACCTCAGGACAACTCAAAACACCCGGGCTGGACTAGCAGTCCCGGAACCACTCTGTTAGGAACCTGGGGCATAAATAAGCTCCGTCCTGGACTTTCCCAGGTATCCTAGTAGTGACCTCACCACAATATATATATATATATATATATATATATATATATATATATTAGTGATATGCGGGCCGACCCGATACCCGTGGGACACGGGTCGACCTTGTACTTCTTCTCGCAGGTGGTGGGCGGGTTGAGCTCTTCTCCAGCTCTCCCTGCCCGCCACCTTCATATGCTGGCTTCCAACGTCCGGGTTCCGGTTTTATAGTCTCACGTCTGCTCGCCCGGCCCCTTTTGTGACGTCATCAGCGGGGCGGGTCAGCACGTGTCTATAAAAGGACCCCAGAAGCACAGGTGCGGTCGGGCGCGGGCTGGAGCAGGGCAATTAGGGTCAGGTTAGGAAAACCCTGACCCGCACATCACTTATATATATATATATATATATATATATATATATATATATATATATATATATATATATATATATATATATATATATTTCCACCAGCCCAAAGTAAATCAGTGTTCTAATGCCCAATGCTTTGTCTAGATTATGTTTAAATGTTGATGGTGATAAATAAGAATGTGGGCATTTTGTGTGCAATAACAGTCTTTTACTTGGATTTTCAGCTACTCAGTTCAGGTCTAGGAGGGTCCATTGCAAAGATGCGTGGGCCACACTACCCAGGAAATGTGTAATAGAACCAAACTTAAAGTAGAACTAAACCCTAAAAACAAATATGAGTAGGAATGTCATATTTTATATATTGAAATTAACCTACTAGCCTAAAGTTTCAGAATCTCTATAACACTCATGATCCAGGCCTTCAAAATATGCACAGGGGTCACCATCTTGGATTTTGTTAGGAGTATCAGTGACACTGCACATGCTCAGTGTGCTCTGGGCAGCTAATGTTAAGGTTTATTGTAAATCAACAAGCAGAAAATAAGGTTCACCTGTTATAAGTGGATGCTATAGGGCTGATTATGCCAAGATTCGGCCAAGATTCAGCCTTTTTCAGCAGGATTCGGATTCGGCCGAATCCTTGTGCCTGGCCGAACCGAATCTGAATCCTAATTTGCATATGCAAATTGTGGGGAGGGAGGGATTTAACTTGACTTTTTGCTACAAAACAAGGAAGCCAACCAATTTTTTCCGCTTTTTCCTTTCCTGCCCCAATTTTGCATATGCAAATTAGGATTCGGATTCGGTTTGGTATTCGGCCGAATCTATACCAAGATGGCCGAATCTACCAAAATAGTGGATTCGGTGCATCCCTAATTATTACATTTGGATGCAAATTGCACTGAATTCCGAGCTGCCATGCAGTGAGAATCTGAATGAATAATTAATCAGTTGTAACTTTTATAGTCTGTATATACTGAAGTTTAAGTTTCCCCACATTTTACACTGTATTTTTTTGTCCGCCCCCCAAATTTATAATGCATTTCGATGGCTGCTTTCCCCTTATTTTACACCAAAATGTTGGTCTGATGTGCCCAAAAATGTCTTTGTCCTTTGTAAATGTTATTATTCATGTAATTAAGAGGTTTCAAATACTAACCAGTTGCATTTTTTGCCCTGGTTCTGTCTGTAAATAATCGAGAACAATTAGTCTGCACCTTAAAATGTCATGCACAAATCAGTTATTGTTTTAGGTTGCACATGTGACAGAGAGGCCTTTCAAATGCAGTTTCATAATGTAATGCAATGCTTAACCCTTATCATTAACACAGTAAATATTGTATTTCAAAGTAAAACTGACTCCTGTGCTAATATCCTTTCAGTACTTGAAGAATCAGCTGCTTTAACACATTTCCCATATTTTTTATTTTGGAGGTTGTATTGTACATACAGTAGGTATATATACAGTAACAGCAACTGTAAGATCATATGCAGTGAATCCTTTAGAAAAGAAGATGGGGAGCTTTTAGGGGGCATCTTTCTGTGGCCCAGATCTTCAGTACAAAAATCCTTGAATTGGCATTGAATCCCAAAACATGTGCAGCATTTCTAGCTTACTTCTATGTTAAACTTTACTTCTCGTTTAAGAAGTAAAGGTGAAGCTCATTATAGTAAGACTGGTAATAAATAAATGGCCTGTACTTGTTGAAGTAGCCACGATCCCTGGATGCGCAGAGGGAATAAATTATAATCACACCACAAGAAAAAAAACATCTCCACTAAAGAGACATATTTTTCACTATAATATCTATGTAAAAAAAACTACACAAAACAAAAGAAATTAAAATGCTATTCTAGCTGATTACAATGAAGGATCTTTAAAAATTCATACCAGATAAAATGTCTGATGGTGGGCCCCCTGTTCAGCTAATTAAAGTATGTTTTGAACGATGGGAAGAATCTCGCCTGCACAGTTTTTTTTTATGTGTAATGTTTTCCTCCATGTACACCGGCCAGCTGTATGTGAGTACACTATCCCTCCTGTGGTAGCTTCCCAGCTTGTGTCTGGTTTGAAATATTATTCTAAAAAACAGGAAAGGAGAGTGAGAATGTTCCCTCCTGAAAGGTAAGGAACCTTAAACAATTGGTACATTAAAGGGATTTATACTGTCTCTATAAACTGTTTAATAGACGTGTAACATATAAATTACAAGGAAAAAAAAAACTATTTCTGTAACTTTATGTTTTTTGCATGTTTGCCTCTCAAAGCTCAAATATTCCCGACAACTGATCCATTTCCAAGTATTGAACAAGGTGAAAACCAAACAAAAGCCCTAGAGCTCAGCACTCCATTCTGTTTTCAGACACTAAAAGAGCAATTTGAAACATCACAGATTGTGCTACAAAAACATACATTTTTTTCCCAGGGGGCAGATCATGAGAACTATATTTCTGAATGAAATGTATTCCTTTATAGATGCTGCTCTTATTTAGTTTTATCTTTCTTTATGGATATATAGTATTCTACTTAAGATATACTTAGGGGCAGATTTATCAAAGGTCGAGTTGAATTTTCGAATGAAAAAAATTAGAATTTTGAGCTATTTTTTGTGTACTTTGACTTTAAATTCCATTTAAATTTGAAAAAAAATTCAAAAATCCGAAATGTATCATGTACTGTCTGAATTTGACTTCAACCATTCACCATCTAAAACCTGCCGAATTGATGTTTTGGCCTATGGGGACCTCCTAGAACCAATTTGGAGTCAATTGGTGGACTAAAATCTAATTTGATCTAATGAACTATTCCTTCGATTCGTACAATTCGAATTCGGCCGAATACGGACCTATTCGTTCAAAAACTGACCTATTCGATCAAAAAAAACTTTGGTTGGTCTTTTTGAATTTGAATTTTGAAGTTTTTACTATTAGAAAATGGTCGGCCATTTAAAGTAGTTATTCACCTTTAAATTAACTTTTAGTATGATGTAGAGCAGAGGTTCCGAACCAGTAGCTCGCGAGCAACATGTTACTCACCAACCCCTTGGATGTTGCTCCCAGTGGCCTCAAAGCAGGAGCTTATTTTTGAATTCCTGGCTAGAAGGTAAGTTTTGGATGTATAAAAACCAGATGTACTGCCAAACAGAGCCTCTTGTAGGCTGTCAGTCCAAATCTGCTTTTATTGTAAAATATAAGCAAAAATAAAAAAACAGAAAGGAAAATAAAATAAAAGGTAAGTACAAGGTATTTGGTGCAAGAACATGTGATAGTAATAACATGTAGAATGCTACAAAACATTATCAAAGCAAATACACAATCTCCTATGCAGATTCCCTCACTACGTGCTTATGGGGGTGGGACCATGATTATGGGTGGACATGGAGATCTGATGGATAGTCCAGGGTTCCCAAATTTTAACAAATCTATCTTTCCTGTCAGTGTCCGATTCAGACATTATCTCCATGGTCCTCCTTGTGTTGAGCTGAGTATACAACTGTTGTGTCGTGGGAGTCACAGGTTGTGTCCAGGTAGTAGCTATTAGAGTGATTGCCGTGTTAAAGATTTGGAACAAAAGGCATCTATCCACTTTGGAAATTTTGGTTGGATAGATTTGGAGCAGAGCGACCTGTGGCAGCTGCGGAATATCCAGATGGAGTACCTCTTTGATTACCCTGAAGACGTCATTCCAAAATGGTACCACTTTCGTACATTCCCACCACATATGAAGCGCTGTACCCTGAAGACCACACTGTCTCCAACACACCTTGGGATAGGCTGGAGAAAAAGTTGCAATTCTACTTGGTGTGAGGTACCATCTACTTAATAGCTTCGTGTGGGTCTCAATGTGGTTGGTACAGTGTGTAGCACCTTTGGAACTATTTATGCTGTGATTCCATTGTGCAGGTGTGAATGACAATCCCAATTCGTTTTCCCATTTTTCCATATATGGCAAGGTATGTGTTTCATCTCTCTGAGTGAGCATTTTATAACAGTCTGACAGGATGGCCTTGCCACTCCAAAATTTGCCACAGAGGTATTCCATCAGAGTGTTGTTGCGGAGAGATTTGTAATCCTGGTTTAATGACTGCAATAAATGGGTTATTTGTTGATAGGCATAGAGTTGGTTTTGGTGAAGACCATATTTTTCCATCAGATCCTCAAATCGGCTAAATTTTTTCGCAAAGTAGAGATCCACAAGATTGACAATGCCCGCATCAGTCCATTTGCTCAAGGATATGTGCGGAATATAATATTTGAATGCTGTCAAAGGAAGCAATGGTGATGGGAAAGGTCCAAACCTATACTTCAAAGACGTACTGTCCCAAACTTTCAAGGAGAGTAATGTTGTCGGCAGAAGGGTAGCTACTGAAGGTCTCTGCTTCTTAGGCATCCAAAAAAAGTGAGCAAGGGACTGTTCCCTGACCCTGTGAGTCTCCATGTCCACCCACATTTTATAACCACTCTCCGCATGTAACCTAACCACCGTTTCAAGAATTGCAGCCAAGTAGTAAGATTTTAAATTGGGTATACCCAACCCTCCCGAGGATTTAGAATATTGTGATATAGCAAATGATAACCGCGGGGGCTTTTGTTGCCAAATAAACCTATTAACCTCCTTCTGGAGTTTAGCAAAAAATTTGAAGGGAAGGGCTAGCTGTAACATTCTGAACACGTATAGTATTCTAGGCAGAAGATTCATTTTTATGGATATTATGCGACCATACCAGGAGATTGACTCTTTATGCCATCTGTGACACTTTTGGGCATTTTTTTGATGCTTGTGTTGTTCTCCAAGTCTTTTTATATTTAAATGTGGCTCTCTGGTAAAAAAGGTTGGGGACCCCTGATGTACAGAGCGATATTCTGAATCGATTCGCAATTGGATTTGATTTTCTTTTTATTATTAGTTTTTCTTGCGTTATTTAGCTTTTATTCAGCAGCTCTCCAGTTTGCAATTTCATCAATTTAATTGCTCGGGTCAAAATCACTTTAGCAACCATGCACTGATTTGAATAAGAGACTGGAATATGAACAGGAGAGGATCTGAATAGAAAAATATGAAATTAAAAGTAGCAATAACAATAAATGTGTAGCCTGACAGAGCATTTGTTGTAAGATGGGGTCAGTGACCTCCATCTGAAAGCTGGAAAGAGTTTGAAGAAGAAGGCAAATTCAAAAACTATAAAAATAAATAAATAATGAAGGGCAATTGAAAAGTTGCTTAAATTAGCCATTCTATAACATACTAAAAGCCAACTTAAAGGCGAACCACCCCTTTTTTGTAGTGTTTTATATTGGAGAGTGATAAACTCAGTGACAAGAGACTATTACTGAAGATGGCTGGTTATGTGACACATGTATAGGAGTACTTTTTCTCTACTCAAAATGAAAAGCATACAAAACAATTAAGTGCTCATTAACTAATGCTCGGTGCAGCCCTTGGCACTGTTGCAGAGCAGCTGCACTCTGTACTCTTATGCCAATGATCCTGTATAGTACAAATGCAAAGTGCCCACGAAAAGTGCAACTGTTTGCAGTTCATTCCGGTAATGCAGTGGCAGGCACAATTTCCAGTTATTTAGTATTAGTATAGTAGTTGTAAAATGGCACTGGGCTCCTATTTCTTCACTATGCCCCTTTAATGATTCTTTTTAATGCTTTTCAAAATCGATAACTGGACAGAATAATACCCCTTAAATGAGACAATGTGCTTGGTACCTGATTGATATATTTTGAATATAAATAAGTTTGGTGATGTATGAAAAATGAATGTTTTTATTCCTCCAGGCGCCTTGGATTTAAGCTAATTTCCCCCCAGCAGGGGTCAGACAAGGCTGTTTTATTCAGAGTTTGGAAATCATTAAAAATTAACTGTGATAGCCCTTGATAATGTCTCTTTGTGTATATGGAAAAGAACAACCTTATTCCTAAGGTTTAGATAACAGAGAGAATGTTTTAATGATCGGCTGAATGTTCTAGATAGCAGTGGTCATCATTTTCTCCCCTTTTGTGAAGAACACATTTGAATTGTAATTTATTATTACTTTGTCAGCCCAAGGCATCTCATTTCCTCTGAGTCAGGATTTCAAGTGTTTTTTTTATGTATAATGTATCTTTGTATAGAAGAAATGGCTTCTATTAGGTATGCTTATAGAAATGAAGACATAGGGTTATGCGTAAATCATGAGTTCTCCTTCCGTAAAAAATACCGAATATAAAATACCTTAGAGTGACATTAAATTCACACATTTCCCTGACTAAATTTCAATGGTAGAGTAGAGTGCTAAGGAGTAAGTGAGTATGAATACAAATTCCAGGGTTCTACTGCTTGCAAAAGTAATGAATCCCATTTGATAAAATCCAGTTTAAAAGGATTTTCAAATCTGCTACTCCTCAGCTTTTGCTGAACTAGAACTCTTGTCAGCCTCAGCCATCCTCTCAGAGTAGATAATAGGAGATGCCGGGCAACAGCAACGGTGACACCTCCGTCTTAATACTCCTAAAGGAACTGCAAATTACATCTTCATTCTCCAATAAATGTGAAATCTGAGAAAATGTTATCTCTACCTTGCATAACATATAATGGATATCATGCACAAGTAACATTTATACTGTTGCAATTTCACAGTTGCCCTGAAAGAACTAATGGATAATGACATTAAATGCCAAAATAATTATTTAAAACATGTATTGCAAGGACATATTGGTCCATTAATATTTTGATATTGGACACACTTACCAGGTACTAGCAGCTAAAGGTTGGAAATAGCTGATGGTGTATGTGTACTTGCAGTACTGTTACCCAGATTATGACACTGTATAGGTCAAAATTATACTTACAATAAAGAACAATAAAGGACAAGGAAAGCCCTATACACTAGGGCAAGGGGCCCAACCTTTTCTACCCATGAGTCACATTCAAATATAAAAAGAGTTGGGGAGCAAGAAAAGCAATAAAATGTTCCTCTGTTGCCAAATAAGTGCAGGGATTGGGCTTGGTATGGATATCCAAATTATAGAAATATCCCTTATCTGGAAAACCCCAGGTCCTGAGCATTCTGGATAACAGGTCCAATACAGTACCTGTATCTTGAGTCTTAATGATCCCCTATAAGGATTTAGTTAGAGGAATACAGAGAACTGTTATGTGACTGCAGGAAGAACAATAGAACGTTTACCTCTGGCACCCCTAAATACTGTACAAGGTCTAAGCGCATATCAAGCCATAACTCATCTTTACCAAGCAACAGCTTTTTTTTTGCAGACTGGTAATTTAGAACTCAGTAGGGAATTTCGAGAGACCTGCCTTTATTTGAGATCTTTTTGGACTGCTGTGAAGCACAAAGCATGGGCACATTTAAAAGCATGATTCAATTTATTTTACAAAGACATGGCATGGTAATGTTTATGGGCCAGACTTGAAGCAATTAATTGTGCTTTTGTACTGAGATTTTTAAACAGAAATGTATTACATTTTCCTATCTTTTTTATATTTCATTTAAAACTAGAAAGCAAATCAAATAAATGCATGTTCTTAACTTTCCTTATTAGTAATATAGAAATGTCTCTTTCTTTTAGCATGTTGCTTTTGGAATCATACAGGCAAGTAAATAACAAATATTAAAAAAAAGCATGTTTTGTGTTTTATTTATACCTTGTGTTAGATTAATTTACTTGTATCCGGTTATTCTGCAAAAATTCTAGCTTTATAAACAAATATGGTTTTCTGCAAAATCAAAGAACTTGGCCAATTATTATTAATCAAAAGGGGGGGGGTATTAATGCCTTTTCTAAGGATGTCTGAGGGATCTGTACAATTGAAAACATACTTCACTAATTGCAACTTAATAAACCCTTTTGTCCATCTCTAAGTGGGCAAAAAGATGCTTGTAAGAGACTGGGTTGCCATTTACAATGTAGGTGTCATTTATGTCCGCTACTGCAGTTGTTTTCACAGAAATGTACGTGCAGTCAGTTGAATTAATTAAAGGTACACGTATGGGACTTATTATCCAGAATGCTCCAGACCTGGTATTTTAATGGATTCTTCCTCAGTTTGGATCTCCATATATTGTCTGCTTAAAATGTATTTAAACATTACATGGACCCAATAGACTGGTCCTGCTGTCAATGAGGATTGATTATATCTTGATTGGATCAATTACAAGGAAGGAGATCAGCCCAATCATCCTGGCAATACCCAGAGTATTACACAAAGAGTGCCAGAACCTGGATACAAGCTGGGAACCTCTGTCTGAAACATTCTCCACTGGGAAGCCATGTATTGCCGGAAGATGTATTGGATGAAAATCTGAGAGAGTTTAACCGATGAGGGAAGTTTCCAGAGAGGAGTGAAGTATGCCATTTTACTGAAGCGGTCAATAACTACCCATATAACAGTGTTCCCCTTTGATGGTAGCAAATCAACAATAAAGTCCATTGCTAAGTGGGTCCAGGGACAAGAGGGAATGGGCAGAGGTTGGAATAGACCAACTAGAACGAGAATGGCTGGGCGTGGAATCTGCACAAACAGAGCACGTTGCCATAAAGTGCAGTCAGACATCCCTCTGAACGATTGGCCACCAAATTAAACGGCTAATTAACTCTAGAGTTTTTTTAGTACCAGGCCTGCTTGGAGTAGTGGGTCTGCTGAAGAATGGGAAGACAGAGTTCGGGTGGTATGAAAGCCATTCCAATGGGTGTATCAGGGGGAGCAGAGAACTGGACGGACAGAATTTGATTGGCGAATTGGGGAAACAGGGAAGCAATAATCTTGGCAGGAGGAACTATGGGGTCCCGAGCCTCATGGTGACGATCCTCAGAGGTAAAGCTTCTGGACAGGGTGTCTGCTTTCCGATTCTTGGAACCAGGATGATAAGTGAGGATAAAGTTGAACTTAGAGAAGAAGAGTGCCCACCTGGTCTGCCGGGATTTAGTCTCTTAAGAGTCTGTATGAATTCCAAGTTTTTTGGCCAGTGTAGATTGTAACAGGGTGAGGGGCACCTTCCAAGAGATGGTGCCACTACACAAGGGCAAGTTTCACTGCCAATAGTTTGCTATTCCCAATATCGTAGTTTTGTTCAGCAGGGGAAAATTCCTTACAGAAATACGCACATGGGTATGACTTCCCATCCACGATGTGTTTTTGAGAGAGAATAGCACTGGCCCCAATCTTTGAAGCATCTACTTCGATGAAGAGGGGTTGCTGAGGATCTGGATGTCGAAGGACTGAATCAGAGGCAAACAATTCTTTCATGGATTGGAAGGCTTCCAGGGTAAGTGGTGGCCATATATTAAGTTTTCCTCCTTTGTGAATGAGGGCCAGGATTGGTATACATGAGGAGAATCCCTTAATGAATTGTCAATAATAATTTGAGAATCCAACAAATCTCTGTATGACCTTGGTACTCATGGGGAGAGGCCAATTAAGAATTGCTGTAACTTTGGAAGGGTACATCTCCAATCCCTCCTGATAGATAATATAACCAAGGAAGGGAATTTTGGACACCTCAAACATACATTTCTCCAACTTAGCAAAGAGGGAATTTTTTCTCAAATGAGAGAGTACCTCAGACTCGAGGGATACCCGGTGCATAGGATTGGGGTGTAAACAGTTTCTTTGGCAGAAAAGACTCCAGTGGGATATCTGATTGGCGGACCGGTCAATAGAAGGGTTATGTAGCCAGAGCTAGGGCAATCCCAACACCACAGGAGCCGGAAAGTTTATGATGAGAAATTATAACTCTTCACGGTGCAGGGTTCCAACCGTCAAAGGTAGTTCAAAGAAATTATTTCAGACGTTAATGGTCTATCATTAATTGCTAGGACAGTAGACAGTAGACAGTGGAAACAAGGGAATACTCAGCAACTTGGCAAAAGCAGCATCCATGAAGTTTCCTGCGGCCCTGGAATCAAGTAAGGATGAGATGTTGAGCGCCTTAGAATTTAGTTAAATCTGTAATGGTAGGAGAAATCGGTTCTTTTGGGGAGTAGGTTCACTGCCACCCAGATAAGACTCCCAAAACCTACCTAGGTGTGGAGATATTCTCAACTTTGAGGGACAATTGTTGGCAAAATGGGCTTTACCACCCATGCCCACCCCCGGAGTTTCTCTTGTTCAGACAGCTGTGCCTTTGAAATTGTGGTGCCAGGACAGGTTGGAATCTTCTGCTACGTTCCTTATTGGCTTGGTGCTCTCTAAGTTGTGTGTCGATCTTAATCGCAAGAGCAATCAGATCTTCAAATTGCTTGGGGAGGTCTCTCGATACTAAATCTTCTTTAAGTCTGCTCGACAGGCCTTGATAGAAGACAGCCCCATAAGCCTCATTGTTCCAATTAGTTTCTGCCATCAAAGTTCAATTGTGTACTCACTGGCACTGCGGTTCCCTTGCAGGATCTGTAAGAGATGGGAAGAGGAATTAGCGACACAACCCGGAGCATGAAAGACATCACATACTCCACCTTAGCCTGCTCATTGGAGAACTGTGAGGGTTGAAACTTAAACTGACTAAGACACTGGGTTACAAAGCCTCTGCAGGCCTGGGGATCCCCATTGTAGCCACGTTGGGGGAGAATTGCAGGGCTCACCAGCCGATGAAGTCGCGTGAGGAGCAGCTGCAGAGCTTCCTCAGTGGGGTCCATGGCCTGATTATAATGTCAGGGGCCTTACGGCTCCAGTAGCGGAGGAGTCCAGACCAAGGAGGAAGCCAAGCAGGGGCGTAACTACAGAGGAAGCAGACCCTGCCCCTGCAGGGGGGCCAAGGAGGTATAAGGGGCCCCATGAGGCCCTAATTAATAAACCATTACAATATATATTGGTAAAACAGGGCAACCTCTCAATATGTTGGGGGCCCTAAAATTAATTTGCTGTGGGGCCCAGTAACATCTAGTTACGCCACTGAAGCCAAGGGTTAAAATCTGATTCGCGGTAGGTCAGGAAATAGACGTGGTCAGGTTCAGGCAAATGTTTATAGGCAGGCAGCACAGGATCAACATCAAAGTCCAAAACAAGGGTCAGAAAGTCCAGAGAATAATTAATAAAGAATTTAGGAATACCCAGGAACAACCATCCAAAATTCCTCTGGACCACCTTAGACATTTTGATGAATGATATCCTTATAGACCTGACACATTCACCATTACAACACCTTGGGCAGTTTGTCTATCCAGGCAAATGTAACAGCTCGTGTGGAATATGGTGAATGCTCGACCACCAGTAAATTAAATTGCACGTATGAAACAGAAGCTTAAAACAGAAAGCCAAATAACAAAGCAGCACATTTTGTTTATTGCTTCATAGCTGTACTTGGAATGGCTCCCAGTTTAAAGGAATTTTCCAGAAAATTATTCCATAAATTACACTTGTAAACTAGTTTTTACACCTGCTAGCAATTTAGGCTAAAGGAGGGCAATATTGCTAAAACATGTGTACATTCAAAAAAAATGCAGAGTACACAGTGTAATGTAACATGGGAGATCTAGGATCTGCAACTCCTCATCTTATTCTTCTTTCTTCCTTACAGCAACATCCCAATTCAGCAAACTGACGCAATGGTACTGATAATATCATGCTCCATACTGTATATGAAGGCATAACATAATAGCAAACAAGAACTTGTGTATGCCTGATAAAATAATCGTTTGTCACTGAATATTCTTGGCTTTTGCTGGCTGGTAGAAAGGATATTGTTGGGGAAGGGCATAGAGAGGGAGATTTAGCAGAGCTTCAAGTAGGAGTGACAAGACAGGAAAATGCAGTTTCTAAGAACAGTGAAATTCCCAGCTAAATAATGAATAAAAAGTGATTATGAAGTTTCTATTGATATTGAAAGAGGTATCTGACTATTCCCTCCAGTGCTTGTTCTGATGACTGCATTGCATAGGTAGTCATCTCACCTCCAATCAAGACCTCAAATCCCATAACGCTGTTCTGTGATCAAAAAGGAGAATCACAGAAGTACCCAAGGCTTTGTAGATATTAGAGTCTTGGTCGGAGGAAAGCTGATTTCTGATATATTGTTTCTGTAGTCAGGAGATTTTCAACAGAGCATTTGAAATGAATGCATATGTTGCTTAGAATTACATTTCAGTTTGCAAATTCTTTTCTCATTATTGAAGTGGGCATTCCCTTTACCCGATGTAAACAATGCAAAGCTTAATGGTGATTATATTGGGTCACCTCTGAACAAAAATGCGAACTTTAAAATCATTTGCTATTAAGGGTTGGAAATGGGATTATGTTCAACTAAAGGATAAGGATCTGTCTGAGTCAGAAATTTGAATAAAGGGTTGGTAGATTAACCCTGAACCAGATCCTAGAAGTAAATATCCAAAGCTACAACTAATTTAAACAAGTACTGCAAGTACTGCAAATATTAGTGAAGACATTTTTCTTTTCCTCGGGTTTAGCAATGCCATAAATGATCTGTGATCAGTTGCACTTTTAGTTGCAATATTTACATGCAGAACCATTTCTGAGCTTAAGATGGATGCAGCAAAATCACGTCTTCATTTTGTGCTTTGGAGGAACATAATGTAACAATCCGACCATTCACATATTGAACAATGCACTGCATATATTATACATTATTCACATGGAGCTTACATGTTCTTACAAGACAGTGTGGTTAGCAGTCATTTAACCTTTTTAGGAAAGTGGGAGGTAACTGAGCTACGTTGCGGAAACCCACAAACAGGTGGATCAACACTGGCATTGGCCTTGGCTGTGCCCCATCCCAGCTCTACTCCAACCTAGCTAAGTGTCACCCTATGTCACCACTTTCCACCTTTCCACTTTGATAAATGCTCTGATCATTGTTCACATCTGGCTTAGACCATGTGAACCATGGGGATTAGGGAGCTAGTTATTGAACTGGGAGATAAACGGTCTAAGGATGGTACAGGTATGAGATCTATTATCTGGAAACCTGTTATCCAGAAAGCTCCGAATTACATTACAACTCTTAAGCACATAATTCAGATATTTAAATAGTATTACCTTTTTTTCTCTGTAATAATAAAACAGTACTTGTACTTGATCCTAACTAAAATATAATGAATCTGTACTGGAAGCAAACAACCCTATTGGTTTATTTATTGTTTAAATGTTTCTTTAGTAGACGTAAAGCATGGAAATCCATATTACAGAAAGACCCGTTATCCAGAAAACCTCAGCTCCCAAGCATTCTAGATAACAGGTCCCATACCTGTACCATCATTCCACTGTGCAGCCTTAAAAAAAACACAGCGTAGATCCACCTTAAAAAAAAAGAATGCTTATGGTGACTAGTTCCAGCTCATCCTTGTGTAATTTACAACATAATGGGAATCTGCTACATTTCATGTTAATTGACTGAATTTTATCCCTAAGATGGGGAGGTGACAACCTTATAATATTACAAGTAAAAGCAATCATTTGGATTAACAAACTGAGAACAATTTGGCCCAAGGACCTGAACATAAATGCACAACATTACCTGTCATGTAACTTATATTTTGATTAATGTATGTATGCATATCGTTTGGAGGCGTTACTGTTTTGTCTTTAAAATGTTTGTCTCTCTATAGGAGATAAGATATAAATATAACTCTACCGTTGTTACACTGGTCTCTATGTTAGGTTAATCTTTTATATGATAAGTATATTGCCATTATAATGTAATATACACCATCCAGATTTTTTATTCCTTTCCAACTAAAAATTACTTTCTATTTTGAATTGGATATTGCTAATATGGTACATCTTTTTTGGAGGTAGATATAATTCCCTGCTGCAAGTCATCTTGTGTGACCACTTTGATGATGAAAAAAATGGAAAAGTTGGGTTTACCAATAAATTTAAAACCATTTGGGAGGTGCAATGAATGCTGTGACCACAAAATTGATACTGTCAAAGACATTAAAAAATGCCCTTCCCTTTAAACTAAACAGAGATTGTTTGATAGGCAGTGTGAATATATTGTAATTTATATGGACAAACAACCCCTGTTTTGTTTAAAGACATTTTTCAGTAGCTTAGGGGGTTATTTACTAAACTCCGAATGCAAAAATCACGAAAAATTCGTGATTTTTTTTAATAAAATCTGACTTTTTAAAAAATCACAAATTTTTCGGAATTTATTAATCCCAGAGGATGGAAAAGTCCGAATCTGAAAATCCGGCATCTCAGACCTGTCGAGGTTGCACATAAGTCAATGGGAGAAGTCCAATGGTTTTTTGATCTGAGTTTCGGGCAAAATTCTGAGTTCGGGTGAAAAATATGAAAAAATCTTGAAAATCAGATGAAGAATCCGAAAAAAATCTTGAAAATTGGATGAAAGATCTGAAACAATAGAGAAAATCTGATTTCTCACGATTTTTTCCCCAAAATTTTTTTTCGGAAAATGTACCTCTTGTATTTGTCGGGATGATGCAGTGCAGGTGGGTCTATCCATTTGAAGAAATTTATCACACAAATAATATTTCAATGTCATATAATTCTGAGCCTAAAGGGCAGATTTATTAAAGGGCAAAGTGGCCGCCACCAGCGAACATTCGCCAGAAATCCCATTCGCAAGGAGATTGGCAATTTACTAACAGGAGTAGAGGACAATTCGCTAGCGAAAGAGACCGTCACTAGCATTGTTTTGTGCCCTATCGCCAGGTGAATTTTGCTTAGGCGAACGATCGTTACTCTGCAAATTCACTAAAGTGCAAATTTTACAGAACATGACCTCTTTTGTCAGAGTTTCCTTCACCAGCTTAGACCTGGTGAGCTGATAATATGAAGCTACATCCTCCTTAATCTTATGTCAGTGACATCATATCCTGTATACTGAAAAGGCATAAACGTTCTAAAAAAACGCTGGCGTTTTTTCATATTTTAAAGTGGGATTTCCTTCAAAAGTTCTAACTATTGAAGATTCTTGAAGATTCTTGTGTTAACATTTTTCCAACCATTTGAGGGACATGTCACATTTGTTTTAAGGTGGGCTCATATCTAGGGCATTAGAGGATCACTTTTGTCTTTATTTTTTGTCTTTATTTTGCTTCATTGGACATTTGTAATAATAAGTGACTACTCCAAGCATTTGCACCAACATCTCTAATAAAGACGTCTATACTACCAATTTGTACCTGCCCTATTCAAATTGACTTATGCTTAAATGTACTAATGAAGCTTTGCTAGGCAGAAAGAACATTAGCGAAAGTTCGCTATGCTATGCTATGTTCGCTTGCTCTGATGAATTAATGCTAGCGAAACTACCAGCGTTTGGCTTCAGAGACGCAACTTTGCATTATATTGAGTTAGCGTAGATCGAATTTGCGCCTGGCAAAATGGCACAAATTGTGGCAAATCCTTTGCAGGATTAGTCTGGCATTACTCTGAAGCCTAACACTAAGGGGCAGATTTATCAAGGGTCGAATTTCGAAGTGATAAATATTTCAAAATTCAACCCTCGAATTGAAATACTTCGACTTCGAATATTGAAGTCAAAGTATTTTTCACCGAATTTGGTCATCGAACGATCAAAGTAAAATCGTTCGGTCGAACGATTAAATCGTTCGTATCGAACATTTCGAACGATTTTACTTCGATGTGTGAAGACTTAGAAAAATGTTCTAGAAGGTCCCCATAGGCTAACATAGCACTTCGGCAGGTTTAATTAGGTGAAGTATTGAAGTCGAAGTTTTTTTAAAGAGACAGTATTTCGATTATCGAATGGTTGAATATTCTAACGATTTTTACTTCTAATCGAAATCGAAGTAAATTCGAAGTCATAGTATCCTATTCGATGCTCGAAGTATCCAAAAAATTACTTCGACTTTCTAATTTTTTTACTTCGAAAATTCCCTCGAATTCACTTCGACCCTTGATAAATCTACCCCTAGATATTGAGATTTCAACATAATCGTCAATATTCTTTTTTTTGTATGTTAAATGTGTTTTCTTTACTTGTCCAATACAGTAGGAAATCACATAACTCTGTCACCCCCAATGAGAAACCATTCCCTGTTGTTTTACCCCTTCCTAATTCTAATCACATATGTTTTATTAAATTGCCTCTAAATTCATCCAGCACTTGGAGTGACCCCTTTTACTGTCAGCACCTTGAACAGGCACATTAACCCACATACTCCTGTACATGGTAGAATTAAGGGCTCCGTGGGATATCAACAATGGGTAATGAAAATAGAAAGGGCAATCCATAGAAATAAGGAACCAGAGCCGAAGCCACTTTAAAAATGTGTCTGGTAACTTCTAGCAAAGTTAATTTTTAGTAATTTCTGCCTCTTTGAAGTTTGAAGTTTTTTTTCTGAACTTTTTTGTTCTTGTAATACAGGGGCATTACATCTGAATTAGTTAATTTGATTATTATAGTGAGCGCACCTGCAGTCTCAGTTCCCCCATGGGGGAATTCATGAAATCAGTAGACAATACACTATCATAAAGGGCAAATAAAGCTTATAGTAAAGTTAATTTATATTGCTTAGTATTCAGTCTATAAGTATTCTTTACGCTAGGCTTATATCAGTATATCTTCCCTTTAATAGTTGCTTCAATGGTCATAACTTATTTAGAACAGATATAGCAGCTTTTTAATAAAGTAGCACAAATAATCACTCTGAAATCATTTGTGTATGATCATTTGTACCAGACGCATCCATTTAATCAGCTTCAACTGTATTATGCCAAATATTCACTATATTTAACAAATTGAATGAAACTGTAACTTTGTTCAGTATACCAGTCCTGCCAATACCATGTTTGACACCAGTCCTTTCTTCAATCATGAAACAATAAGTATAAGATTATTTAATGCACTTAGGCTGGACCTCTCTAAAGCTGCATCTCAAGAACTTCAAAAAGTGTCCTGTCATTAAAATATGCTAATGAAATTTACATTTTTAGAGAACCTAACTCAGATTCCTCTTGTTTAACTATTGTTTGTCAGTTTCAGACACCTACCCATCACACTATGGGGCAAATTTACTGACCTCCGCAAAATTGCCAGCCACGGCTTCGCTCACAGTGCAACACTTTGCCAGGACAACGCTAATCCACTAAAATCTGATTGCGTCCAGGGCGCCGAACGCTGGCGAAGTTGCGATAGTGTTACTGTGCCAAGCAAAGCGAAGTTGCGCTAGTGTTGCCTAATTTGCATACGGCGGGAAGTTAAAGTTGAATGAACACTACACAAGCCTGGGAAACCTTAATAAAAGAAAATAGAGTTGTTATATTGCCCTATACATGAGCCCAGTGTATAGTTTATGTGCCATATGTTAGGAAATGTAGGGGGAAGCCGGTTACCCCAAAAAAAATTTATGATCTTTTGCAGCCTATCACCCTGAAAAAAGGAAAAGACACTAGCGTTTTAGAAAAATTTTCAACTATTTTTTGAGGAAGTCCTATCTACTCTATTGCACTTCGCCTGGTCTGAGGTGGCAAAGGAAAGTCTGGTGCAAGAGGTAACGTTCAGTTAAATCTGCATCTTGGTGAATTTGCGTAGTTACGTCCATTCGCCAGAACGCAAATTTGCCTGGCGGCAGGGAGAGAAGTACCGCTAGAGTCTATCTCCTTTGCTACCGAAGTTACGCCGGCTACCATTAGTAAACCATCTAAGTTCCGAAATTACAGCAAGCTGGCGAATTTTCCTTTTTAGGAAATTTGCCCCTATATATGTTCTTATCTGCATAGCTCCAATTATCCTATGTTTCTGCCTGTATGTATACCTTTAACCTCTATACAGTACATGCATCTTTTTACTAACTTACAAATCTTTTACTGTACAGCACTGTATATAATGCTGGTGCTTTATAAAAACTGGAGAGATATAATAACTAGAACTATTCTATTTGACTTTCTCATCACATTCCACTTTGATTAACTTTCTACATTTCTTCTTCTTCGGAACTCCCCAATGAAATGGCAAATTACGCATTTAAAGTTTCTAGTGGAAATGTGTCACAGAACCTGAATCCCACTGGGATGTCACACTTTTATATGTATTTTCCATTTTTTAAAATAGCTAAGTATTAGTTATTCCACTAGTACAGAGTGACTCGTTACCTAAATGGAAGAATGTCATAGATCTTATGTTATAGGTCAAAACGGCAGCAGGCAACTGTTTTATTGGCATTTCCTAAGTAACTCTAGTAGGTGAAACCTTTCATTTAATTGGAACTGTAGACTGCACTTGCTTCACTTTCTTGACTTCTAATATTTGAAATTATTGAATTTACTTATTCCAGGTTCCAACTATCACCTGTGATGTCATTTCAACAGATACACCTCAGCAAGACCCAAAGTTAAATCTTGGAACAGATCAACAGAGGCTTGGGTAGAAGTCACTGAGAAGAATTTAAAAAAAGGACACATTTCAGCAATGGTGGCTTGTCTTCCTTAAAGTGATACTGACACATTTCTCTCAGTAATATCAACCATGACAGTATCTATGCAAAAGAAGGACAGCTCTATTATTATTGTTTGTAAATGCCACCAACCCATGACCAAGACCAGAGTTAGAGGGGTTTGTCATTCTTAATCCAGGAACCCACTGAGAGCCAGTTCTGTCAGTCAAGATACAAGGTGGGGCACAAACCCCTTTATAGGCTCTAAACTGCAGCAGTACTGCACCATGCACAATCTAATAAGGCTAACAGGACTCTCTTTGGCTTAAAGGACACTGGGTGGTGATTTTATTTTATTTTTTAAAACCTTTCTTTAGGTGAGATACTGACATTATCTCTGTATCAGACAAGTGTCAAAGAGTGATTTATGCAACAGATAAACTATTGAGGCTTAAGTTGACACTGTGAAATGTGGCCCAGAAGTATATACAGACTTGTGAGGTGCTGACTGATGAACAATTTTTCTGAAACGGTCCGTCTTCTCAAGGTTTTAGGGGCACCATAAAATGAGTTTGCTTTGGGGCTCAATCAATTCTAGTTAAGTCAATAACGATACATATTTATAGACAGCTACAAGTAGCTGCTACTAATGTCCCTGTGTGAAATTAGTCCAAAGATCCATACATACAGAGAGATCTGTACTTTTACCAGGACAGACTAATGTAGCAAAGGAATAATTTTAATTAAAACCCGTGCCTTCTTCTTTCCAAACACTACTCATGACTCAACTCCTGTACATTATAGAGTTCCCTATCTCTCCATTAGGTTTATTCATTCCATTCCATCAAGTCTCTTTTCAGTTTTTTTCTCCATGTAGATATTAAACCTGTTTATCTCTTACAGCTCCTTAACCTCAGGCATCCAGAACTGTACATTCGCAAGAAAATGTAACTCGTTATCATCAATAATTTATTTGTATCCAAATCCTACAAATAATTCTGTGAGTTCTAATGTTGGTGCATCTTCTCACACACCCTCTGTGCTTGTATGTATTTTGAAATCTATTTAACCTCTATTCTAACCTCTCAGATCGTCTGAACGTCCGATCGCCATGGCACGAAAAATGTCGGGACACTCCACACATGGGCCGGAAATCGTACGAAACGGAGATTCTAAAGATCAAATCTTTGCATCTATGGCCAGCTTTAGAAAACAGTTTGCAGAAATTCCAGGTTTCTCCATCTCAGTAGGACTGTCAAACTAACAGTCAAATGCAAATGGCTGCCTTAAACATAATTCATTTTTGGGTCACTTGCCCTTGTCCTTACATTTAAGAAGTATTTGCGACTTGTTTATTGAGCGAACATGAATAAAAGTTTTAATTCTCTTACACCCAATTAATGGATAGATAAGGTAGATAATTAGAGTTACGGTCTGTCACTCTGTTTCCCTATCTGACAGGGAAGTATCTGAAATGCTTTCATGAGATAATTTAGATGCTATAATGATGTCTTGTGAAGTCTTATTTCATTGGCAACTTTGACTAATTAGCTTTCAGAAAGAGGAATCTGATTATAGATAATTAGTATAATTTACCATGATAAATCCAAGTTCAAAATGTTACTGCAGCTGTCTCTTCTGTTGCAATATGTGCTGTTTTGGCAGTTTATTCTATCATGTTTTTTTGGCCTTTGAAAGTTCAGAAATGTTCCATATTTCTGTAACATTACTTTGAAAGGGTAATGTCTGAAAATGATCTGCAGGAAAATGAAACTGCAATATCTTGTATAATCAGTGTTAAAGCAGAAATCCTTTAATTAATGATGTTTATTAGAAATGCCTTGTTAGACTTGCAATTCAATCTGTATTCTAATAACTGATGAATACACTCAGGTGTATTGTGGAATCCCCTGCATGATTCCACAATACACACAATTCCACAATTCCACAATTCTACAACAGTCTGAGTCAGAGCTATGACATTGGTTTATGTATTCTTCTGAACTGTCTTTGTGCAAGTTCTGTTTTGTATGAGAAAACTGCCAGTTCACAGCACAGTAGTCAAACTAGACTGCTTGTATCAAGACAGTGATGATGGGACTTTTAATTGTCGTTGCTGCCTTGGGCTTCCCAAATCAGCCAGCATCAATTAAAACATGGAAGTTGCACCTAAAAAACTGACCTAATTTGGACAGTGACCGATGGAAATTAAGTTGTCCAAGATTCAGAAGATCCAAGTGCATGTTTAACTATGCATGCCTAATGCATCACCCCCAACTGCATCAGACGCATTGTTGTCCAACACTCAAAATTATTCCAGGATAAAAATTGGGGGGAGGGGATGCTGCATTGTGGGTAAAAAAAAGTGTTACATTGCATCTGAAATTGCACTTTGCACACTGCAGTATATATATATGATTCACAGATTTACTGCAATTTCCACATTTCAATAAATCTAGCCCCGAAACTGCCATGGATTTCTCACATGAAGTATCACATCTGATATATTCTACTCTCCCCCGAGCTGTTATATGCCATTTTATATATTTCTAAAAACATCTAATGAAACTAACCTGCTTGCTTGGGAACATCTCTACCTGCCGGACTTATTTTATTTCCTCATTTTAGTCTAGACAATCCATAGTTTCCATCTGAAATAATTACACACTGCTGATCTTGCATGGTGCCAGCACCTAGATATCCATTCATTCCTAAAACACTCAGATACTCTGCTTTTTGTTTTTTTAACATGTGCAAGTAATAAACATGATTAAACACCATGAAACTGTTTTTTATAACAAATTATGTTTCGGCTTCATTACAATCTGTCTTGTATCATTATAGAATTAATTTTCCACTCCATATTTGTTCCATAGATAACCTACTTGCTTTTAACACCATAAACTGTAAGCAGTGTGCCAAACTGCACATTTGTTATTTTCACTGTTGCTAAAGTCTGCAAATTCTGACATTATTTATACCAAAAAGTCTACAGATATTATGTATGTAGAGCCTCTACATTATGGCTGGTTCATAATAACTTATTTTTTTCATTTGCAATTAAATATATTCCAGATTCTAATAATGATACAATTAATCTTTAATGACTGTATAATTGATGGATGCCATGTTCCAATAATTAAACACTAATATGCAAAAAAAACTTCCTTCTATTATTAGCTATATACTATTAAAATTAGTTTGAATATGAAATTCTCCACAAACTAATCTGAATACAGAAACTGAATCCATACTCTAATTTTTATATTTATTGGATTGGAAAAGAAAGGGAATATAAAATAAAGAAAACAAACTAAAGTAAGCATAGAGTTGATGGTGAAGACATATAAGATGTAGATAGCTTTTTTGTCTTCTTATATCAATTATTAACTATAAAAAAGCTACACCTTTTAATTGAAGCACAAGAGACTTCAAAAGAAGTCACCCTGTTACCCTGTGCAGGAAACTATTTGGAAAATTAAAACTGGTTTTCCTTACTTGAGTTGATGGGCCAGCATTGTTCATCTAAGGATTTTGCTGCAGAAAATAATAGGGCAATCATTGCTGGCTCTTTAGGGTAAAGTCCATTTTAATATACTTCTAGAGATTGTAATATTATCCACCATGTGACCAATCCTGCTACTCCATAACATAACCCATTCCCCTTACACTTAGGGCCAGATTTATCAAGGGTCGAATTTTAAATTCATGGGGTTTTTTGAAAACTCCCATAAACTCGCATGAACTCGAAATTCGACTAATCGAAAAAAAATTTTTGTAAAAAAATCAAACTTTCAAAATAGGATTAGGATCGAGCGAAAACTCGAATCTAAGTTTTCCAAAAAAACCTGATTGTCAGGAAGGCTACAAACAACTCCAAATTGATTCCAGGACGTCTTCCATTGACTAAAACAGCAATTCGGCAGGTTTTAGGTGGCGAATAGTCTAATTTGAGTTCTTAAAGGGCCAGTGTTTGTTAAATCTCGAAAATCTAATTAGAATTTTTTAAAAAAACAAATCAAATTTTAATAATTCCCTAGTCTAATTTTACAGTTTTGGGCATAAAAAAAACTCGAAAATTCAAATTTTCATTCGACCCTTTATAAATCTGCCCATTAGATTTATTCAAGCATTCCATTAGATTGGAAACTAAACAGCATCATCCTGTAACCCACTGTATTTAAATACTAAAGCTGATTCTTTAGTCTATTGCCCTTCTGATATTGTGCAACTATTATACTAGCACATTAGTATGGGACCTGTTTTCCAGAGTGCTCAGTACCTGGGGTTTTCCAGATAATAGATCTTTCTGTAATTTGGATCTTCATACATAAAAGTCTACTAAAAAAATCATGTGAACATGAAATAAACCCAATAGATTGGTTTAGTACATGGTACTATTTTTTTTCTCAGTACAGTTTTTATTGATTTTTAACATATTTATACACACGGGTATGCTAAATGTTACATTATGGGGCAGATTTACATTGGGTCGAATATCGAGGGTTAATTAACCCTCGATATTTGATTGCCGAATGTAAATCCTTCGACTACGAATATCGAAGTCGAAGGATTTACCGCAAATAGTTTGATCGAACAAAAAAATTGAATCCATCGATCGAACGATTTTTCTTCAACCTAAAAAACATTAGAAAGCCTATGGGGACCTTCCCCATAGGCTACCATAGGGGGTCAAAGTTTTTTTTAAAGAGACAGTACTTTGACTATCGAATGGTCGAATAGTCGAAAGTATTTTAGTTCGAACCGTTCAATTCGAAGTCGAAATCGTAGTCGAAGGTCGAAGTATCCAATTCGATGGTCGAAGTAGCTTCACTCAAGCTAAGTAAATGGGCCCCTATAAGTCAACAAGTGCTTTCAATGTTGTTTTACATCCGTTATGTATCACTAATCTATTGTTGCATGCAAAGCATATCCAAAACTCAACATTAACAACATTAAAAAAAATAAAATAAGTGTGTCATATGCATAAAAATGTGGCCTATTTCTGACTTTGGTCCATAAACTTTTGTTTGTATGTTTGTCTAGGGTTATGCTGGTGGTACATGGTTTTATTTTATTATTACAGAGAAAAAGGGAATCCGTTCTGTTATTTGGATTTAATGGAGGCTATGGGAGACGGCCTTTCCGTATTCTGAGCTTTTTCGATAGCAGAATTCAAATTCCATACCTGTATAAGATACCTTCCCTTAAATCAAATATCTGATATTTATGACTTTATTATAGATATACTGCTTTTTCTCTTTATTAAGACAGGAGCAACATTTTTTTATGGGAAAATGCCAAAGTCAAATATTAAGTTTCCTTTTAATTAATAAATAATAAAGGACTACTGAGGCAAGTTATTTGTATCCTTTTCTTAAGCCCCATTTTAAATGCTTTAGTTTTATTGTTTTCATAATGTAGTTAAACAGAGAATGTGTAAATCACTGGAAAGTTTAAATATAATTTGCAGTCCAAACCCTTTTTTTCCAGCTATTTTGAAATATCCAGGAAGCCTAAAATGTCGAATAAGCAAAAAAAAAAAAAAAAAAAAAAAAGTAATAAAAATGAATATAATTATTTCAGCGGCAATAATTTTGTTTCCAGAAACAATTCCACTAAGCCCCTGTTAAAATACATTTAAGCACAAAGAAGTTCTTCAAAGGAAACCCATTGTACTGATTGCCAAGTGGAGCTGAGTTAACAGTGTCATATGTTTCTTATTAAAACAAGCTTCCCTTACAGCTCAGAATACAAAGTGAGTATGGATGTTATTCCCAGTTGGCTGCACTAACAAATGTTATGGGAGGGCGCTACTGAAATGTTAAACAATTAACTTCTATTCAGGAAAATATGGAGCCACAGATGCAGATAATTGCTTCCAAATAGGGGATAAAATATACTATGGAAATTCTGGATTGTTGCTCAAAGTTACTGCCACATTCTGTCAAGCTATTGTTGATTGGGAAGTCATAGGAATTCATTTTGTTCATAGTACTAAACTACAAAGAAGATTAAAAAGAATTATGAGTTGAGTTATTTGTTAATATGTTAATATTTCTTGAAATTGTTGGGAACTTGCTTTAAGTCTGCAACGCTAGTCTCACTCTGTGGGATCAGAGTTTTCTATGGATATAGATATAAGGATTTATTCAGGTGTTGCCCCAGTCCCCAACAATCCCATTAAGCTTCAGTTTAATTAACAAAATACTCCCACTAATTAAACTCTTCTTCATGTTTTCACCACTAAATGTTCAACTGGAATATACTTAATGACATGTATCAGTATTATTTTTAAATCATACCTTATACTATTCATACTTTCTAAAACAAATTCTTTAGCCTCCTTCAATAGCGTGTGCAAAAACCTGTTGGCTGGAAATACTGCTGACATTATTGCTTCAGCCTTTTGGTTCTTCAACTGAAGTCACAGCTTCAACAGCAATGAAAGAAAGTGTGTTTCTAAAGTAATACTTGCTGTGTAAAGCCTTCTAAAAACAGAAGGTATTTACATGCCTCATGCTATACACATATCACTACCTTCATACAAAAAATTAGATTTTAACTCGTGCAGAAGACATTATGGGCAGAGACATGCAAATCGCTCCTTTATGCCCCTGAGGCCAACTATGGGGGTATTTATATGAAAGAGTGATGTTAGCGATAGCCACAGTCACTCATTTCTATGGGATTGTTAAAAGAGTATTTCTCAATGGGTGAAAGTGATGTAAAATAAATACGCCTTTCAAAATTTGGTTTTGATAAATATACTCCAATGCATCCGGAACTGTTAGTTTTATAGCACAAATACAGCTTAATAGTTCAGAGCCATATATCCAAACTTGCAGACAGCCTGTTCCGATCTGTGTTAGGTATTACATTCGTAAAGGAGAAATCAACCTGTAGGGAAAAACCCCGTACCCCCTACCCCAGGTAGACGCCCCTCCCTCCTCCCCCCAGGCTAACTACCCCCCCGGGGAGATGCCCCATACTCTATACTTACCCCTCACCGCAGATTCTTCCAGTGAAGTTCCACACGTCCATCTTCTGCGTCCTCGGTAAGCTGACTGAGAGGCAATTTCCATGTAATTCTGCGCATGCGCAGTTGTGCAAACCTGCAAACTGCGCATGTGCAGAAATACTGATCTCGCAGTCAGTTACAGAGGACGCAGAAGATGGACACGTGGAACTTCGCTGGAAGAATCTGCGGCGAGGGTTAAGTATGGAGTATGGGGCATCTCCCCGGGGGGGGGAGTTAGCCTGGGGGGGAAGAAGGGAGTGGGGTCTAGCTGGGGTGGGGGGTACAGGTTTTTTTTAGAACAGGTTGAATTCTCCTTTAAGAGACGTCACAGCGTCAATATCAGGCCCACTCTTTCTGTCAAGAAAACATGGGCCTCCTTGGCCATTGAAGATGGTCTTTTGAATTCTCTCTTACAGAAGTTAGTCAACCATGTAGAAGATCCAGAAGAAATTCCATGGTGAAATGTTTGATAAGACCTTTTTGGCAATTTATGGCTAATATGCTAAGGAAGAGTTTGTTTCAAATCAAAATCTGGAAATTAATTAGACTTCCTTGATTAAATATCATTTTTCCAGCGAGGGAAGCTTGAAAATTTCCAGAATAAAAGTTTTTGTAGATGTAGAAGGAGAGAGCAGTTAACAGAAATACATGCATCATTTTAGTTAAATGACCCAATACCATACAAATATACCTGCATACTTGAAATGTCCATAGTGAGAGCACAAATATGCCCTACATTTATTGGTTTAACATGTTTGAATTCATTTATATGAACCTGAAGTTCAACTTACAAATAACAGAGTCGAATCAGCTCCTGCTTGTCATGTAGACTGACAAAAACTTTGCAGAGATTCTCATAAGCGTGTTCTTTAAAAACTTTTCTCAGATCTATCTCAGAGCCTTTATTCGTATACTATAGCCACCCTACCTCCCACATGTCCAGGTCCAACAAAAGCCCTGGCATTTCATATACACAGAGGCTCAAATAAACCCGACAGGTCCAAAAAGTGTCTATGGCATCTTACAGAAGCTTATCTTCCAAATGCTGCAGATTGCCACTCCAAAGCAACACATGTTGTTTGTTACAAAGATTAATGAATAGCAGGGGTTTCCTAAACAGTTTGATACCAATATGCATAGAATTACCAAACTATGTGGCATCTAGAGACTTTAAAATAAAAATACAAATTGTCATAGTTGTTACTTCAGCTGCTGCAAAATCAACGCATTTTCACATCTAAGGCATAGTAAAAGCAAACTGACCCAAGAAAATTGTAGGGCTCATTTACGATTAGGAAGGCGGTGTGCAAAGTGCAACCAGCCACAATCGACCATTATGCTTCGAAATAGAGTTCAGATACATGGAGCCTCCCATGAATACAGAGCTTGTTATACAACAGCTTAGGAAAATGGTGGAGGCATCCCTTGATCCTTTGCAGTTTGCTTACCAGCCTCCTCTTGGTGTGGAGGATGCCACTATCTTCTTGTTAAACAGGGTGTGTGCTCGTAGCAGGTAGCAGTGTTAGGATTATGTTCTTTGATTTCTCAAGTGCTTTTAACATCTTACGTCCTGCTTTGCTTGGGCCTAAACTTCTACAAATGAAGGTTGATGCTCACTTAGTGGCCTGGATAATTAATTATCAAATACGTAAGAAAGTCAGGTATTATGTCTGACTCTGTACTTTGTAGTACTGGTGTACCACAGGGAACAGTTTTATCTCCTTTTCTGTTTACACTACTTCTGATTTTAGGTATTCTTCACAATTATGTCACCTACACAAGTTTTCAGACGACTCTGTAATTGCGGCCAGTATCAGAGGGGGACAGGATGCTGAATATAGAAGTGTAATTGATAGTTTTGTTGGGTGGTGTGCTGCAAACTGTCTGCATTTAAATTTGGCCAAAACTAAGGAGTTAGTAGTGGATTTTGGAAAGATGAGAACTGATCTTCAACCAGTCTGTATAAATGAGGTTGTTGTAGATGTGGTAGAGGAATATAAATACCTGGTATTTTTATTGATAATAAATTGGACTGGGCCAAAAACACAGATGTACTATACAGGAAGGGCATGAGTAGACTTTTTATTTTCTTAAGATCATTCAATGTTTGCAAGGAAATGATGCTAATGTTCTATCATTCTATGGTAGCTAGTGTTATGTTTTTTGGTGTGGCATGCTGGGGAAGTCGACTAAAGGTAGCTGATGTAAATAGACGTAATAAATTGATTAGGAGGGCAGGTTCTATTTTAGGTATGAGATTAGAGACCTTAGAGATGGTTTTGGAGAAGAAGATGTTGTCTAACTTGATGAGTATTTTCAGAAATGATTTTCATCCTTTACATGAATGTTTGGAGTCATATCATAGCTCCTTTAGTGTTCAATTGATTCTACCCAGATGTACTACTGATCGAAGAGATCTTTTTTACCTGCAGCTATTTATGTTTTTAATTCTTCTCTTTCAATCAGGTAATTGTGTTTGTTTAAGTTATTTATGATGTGTAATGTAATTATGTATAATATGTGTGTTTTGTGTGATTGTATGTTAAACAAGTAAACTCTAGCATAATAAATTCCTTTGGGATTAATAAAGTTTTCTATCTATCTATCTATCTATCTATCTATCTATCTATCTATCTATTATCTATCTATCTATCTATCTATCTATCTATCTATCTATCTATCTATCTATCTATCTATCTATCTATCTATCATCTATCTATCTATCTATCTATCTATTATCTATCTATCTATCTATCTATCTATCTATCTATCATCTATCTATCTATCTATCTATCTTCCTGCGTTCATCAGTGCTGTATTCATGAGAAATGGGAGGGTGAAGGCACATAGATTTATCCCCTTCCACCTCTACCCATCTCCTAACTTGCTCATCATTAAGAACTGCAAATTAGAAAGTGGTAGTGGGCTCAACGGGGCCATTATTTACCAACTCTATTATCTACCTACTCTATGGTACATAGACGGTAGAAGCAAAGGTCCAAAGGAAAGCATTTTATGTCTTATCAGATCATTCGCATACCTGCAATGCATCCCACAATCTGCACAATTAGATGGAGAGGCTAGTAGGAGAACTGAGGTAAGAAGGAGGGTAACACTAAATTTCTCTGTTATGGCAAAACTACAGGACTAACACCTATATTCTTGCCTTTTTTTTTTTGCCTTTTGAAATTATTTAACACCTATATCACTGTACATATTGTGAGATATCTTTAAAAAAGGGCATGGTTAAATTTTTTGGTGTTTTGTCTGTACATTTACAAATCTAACAGGGACACTTCATATGAATAATTTGCCAATTTTCAAAGTTTGCAAAAATAATAGTGATTTTTTAGCATTCAAATCTTATATTTTTAAATCTTCCAACAATGTATTCTAGAATCCCATAGCTACAAATGAGTTTGTTGTTCAAAAGACTACTGATTTGTTGCTAAGGGTTTAAGACACACGCAACAGATAATATGGTTTATAATGTTTAGTTCTTTAATGTTAAATAGATTTCTTCCTTCATTGTCTTGGCATGAACAGCACCACATCATTTTAGAAGTATTTCCATGATTTTAAAAATCTTTTTACCTGACCTCTAATTAGAGCTCTTTCCTGTGAAGGAAAGAACTGCTAATACTGTACGTTCCTTCAGCTCCTCTGAAAACTATAATTTCAATGAAAAGCGGACAGGAAATCTACAGACTTTATTCTCTCTGGGGAGGGACATTCTAACTTGCTATTTCTCTGTAGAATTGTTTGTTTCAGCATTGCTTTTTGAAACAGCGTGGAGATAAATTCGAAAGATTATAAATAAACAAATAAATGGCACACCTTCCTATCATTTAATCCTGCATAAAATAAATGGGTTTCTTGTGAATATTCATTAATATTATAATTCTTTTTTCGAAAATGCAGGTATCTCTTTCTTGTTTTAAATAGCAGACAATACAGGAAAAAAAAAACATTTTAAAAAACTGAACAAAAAGTCAACGTTTATATAAAATGTAAAAAAGAATCGAACTCTCACCGATACACGAAATAAATAATTTTCTTTCTGAAATGAGTTGGCAGATAGCATAATTAGACATTGTGTGTTATTTTCTCACATTACCACTTTTGAGCTGCAAAAATGAACTCATTTATTTCAGGTTGGTAATGCTCTTTTCTGGTCCAACAATTTATCACAAATGTTAATCCAGCAAGCAGTAAGTGGAAAATAGAGAAAGGAGATTTAAAATTAGCCTGGAAATTTTGCACAACTCTCATTAAAATTGTAATCATGCGTAAAATGAGATAAATGAAAATGTATCTAAAAGTGCATGGAAAAGCCATTTTCCTGTATGATACAGGATTTAATAGACTGGATTTTAATTTAGTCAGTTTGCAACAAAAATCCCTTCAGGCTAAATAAAACAGTTTCCCCTCCCAGTTATTGTACAGGCAGCTAATTTTCTGTTTCAGTCCTCCTAATATTTAATCTTATCTCTTGCCTGAGAGGGGTTTCAGTATACTGGAGAATTTGTTTCCTTTACATTTTCCTCTTATTTGCATGATAAATGATGGGATGTAAGAACATGATAAGCTGAGGCAGTACATTATAAATGTTTGTTTCACTTAGTGGAATATGTTATTCTTAGCCTAGGCTTGATTCTCTAGCAATATTTCCACCCCAAAATTGCTTATATCAGCTATATCTAATATATACCCATGTCAACACTTGTAAATGCCTAATGATTGGCCAGGTGCTTTTAATTTGATAAGATGTTCTTACATGAACTGCTTTGATGACATGTTCCAAGGATGCTTTACAATCTCTTCTTCAACATGTTTGTTTAACTTTATATTAAAAGTGTTCTTTAATAGCGCCCCAAGATTGAAAAAGCATTACTTTTTTTCTTGTATAATCCCGCAGCTGCCCCCTTTTCTAAATGAGTAGTTACTTTTTATCCAATATACAGGAATGTTTTCTAAGAGCCAGCTGCAATAAGGAAGATTTGATGCAATTCTCTTTGAAAGGGAAAAGATCTATATCCAACTGACTAAGCCACCTTCTGGATGTCTAAGGTCTTAGTATGGCTGTATTAGTAATATTAATAAGGATAAATGCAAAAGGTTTTGTATATCAATCAGCATCCCAAACCCAATGTTTCCCAGAGTGTCCTATTTAAACAAAGTGTTGCTCTTTTTCACAGGTTTTTTTTCGACTGCATCCCTATCCTTGATGTTAACCAAGTAGCATGAATTCAACTTTATATGTAAACAATCCTGTGGATTTTTTTTCTGTTAATATTATTTTTTATTTCCATCAGAGATGCTACTCCAAAATACATGTAGGAAAAACACATACTCTCAACATTGAGTATAATAGATACTGTACCTGTATTTAGTGGTGGAACTACTATGGGGGTTGGGGGAGTGTGACTGAACCAAGACCTACCCCCCTCCCCTTTGGAACCTGCCATTGCTGTGTGCTGTTTGCATTTTTACAGGTAAAATCTTGCACCTGGGCCCATAGGGTTGTTGTTATGTTACAATCTTTACTATTCGTCTTTATTTATGTTGAACTATTTGAAAACAATTGAACTGCAAAAAGTGTTGGAAGGGGAACAACCCCTTTAAGGCAGGCTTATGTAGTATGTTAATACCATTTTCTTTAAGAAGACTTTCACTGTATTTACTGCTCATTGGAAGGCTCTTTTTATCTTGCCTAACTTCTGGTTTTTCTTCAACATACTGTATAATAATGTAACCACAAATCCCTCCCTCCAAAGCTGTTTAGTGCAGAAAAAACTACCAACTCTCCCTCCAGCTTTATACATATGCCATCATCCAACTGGCAACATACAAATAAAGGATAGTAATGTGCATCTTCTGCCAAATATGCTCAGTAAATGCAACATGCTGAACATGCATTGCCTACAGAAAGTCTCTTAAATGTTTCTACACACCAATAATTATTCAGGCCAATTTGGTCAAAGCAGATCAGCTGGGTTGATTGGTCATGGCAAAAGAGTTGCCTGAGTACCACATCAACCAAATCAATACATAAGTTTACATGATCCTTAGGTTTCTTAATTAGATACTCCCTAGTGAACAGAGAGATGTCAACATATCTAATAACATCTGCCTCATAAAACACTTGGAATACACAGCATACGACAATTAAATCAACAGCTTTGTCTTCACTTCTGAAAACTCCTGGCGTCTGCAGATATATAAATAGATGTAGAGCCATCTGACTATACTGGGGAATTACTGAAGAAGGAGATCCCAAGATGATAGACATAATTATGTTGCTACCATTTGTCACTATTGTTTCTTCCAGAAGTTAATAAGATTACATGAGTTTGGAACACAGTGACAAATCGCTAATTCTAAATCTTTTTGTAGGAAATGTGTATTTCTCTTTCTTCAATACATAAAACTTACTTATGGACAAATATCGAGGGTTAATTAACCCTCGATATTCAACTGTCGAAGTTAAATCCTTCGACTTCGAATATCGAATAAATCCTTTGAATCGTTCGATTCGAAGGATTTTAATCCATCGATCGAAGGATTTTTGTTTGACCAAAAAAAGATAGCTAAGCCTATGGGGACCTTCCCCATAGGCTAACATTGACTTCGGTAGCTTTTAGGTGGCGAACTAGGGGGTCGAAGTTTTTTTTTAAGAGACATTACTGTGACTATCAAATGGTCGAATAGTTGAACGATTTCTAGTCGAAGTAGCCCATTCGAAGGTCGAAGCAGCCAAAAAAATTCGAAATTCGAAGTTTTTTTCCCTCTATTCCTTCACTCGAGCTAAGTAAATGGGCCCCTAATTATTATTGGAGAAATAAACAAATTTTAAAAATGTATTTTTCAGGTGATACAAAAAAAAAAAAATAAGAAATTGCCCTAAACATCTTGATCTCAGACTGTGTCTTAGCCTTCGTAAAATTTTCTGTGTTAAAACACACAATTTTTCTTATTTGTGTTTGAACAATTGTTAACCTACATAAACACAATAATGTATTACCAACAGGCCCACAAAGCCCTGGCCCTAGGGCAACAAATTTTCAGGGACCGCATGCTGCCCAGCCGCATTCTTGTTTAGCAGTGGGAAGCCGCAGCTCCCCAGCATGCAGCCGCATGCGCACGATCACGCTGTGATCGGGACGCGAGTAAAATAGGTGGGTGCTTGGACCCGCCGGCCTAGGGACGCCAGGCATGGAAATCCGGCCCTGATCACCAATTGCTGTTCCAACCTTACCTACATGGCTTACCAACTTGGGCTGGTATAGTGTTGTTTTCGAGGCACATTTATCAAGGGTTGAATTTCGAATTCATGTGAGTTTTTTAAACTCCCTAAAATTCAAATATACTCTAAATTCGACTGGGGGGTTATTTAAGAAAAAATCAAATATCTTAAACTCAGACTAATTTTAATGACTTCTAAACTCCAATCAAATTCGAATCGAATTCGACTAAACTCAAATGTCAGAAAGACTACAAACATCTCCAAATTGCTCACTGGACCTCTCCCATTGACGTATACAGGAATTCTACAAGGTTTTATGTGGTAAATAGTCAAAATCAAGACAGTTTTGACCATAAAAAAAAATTTGAAAATCAGAATTTTAAATTTGACCGTTAATAAATCTGCCCTAAGTATTCAGAGCTAGAATATTGTGGATTTCAGGAATTGGTGACCATTGAGGCGAAAGAAAAAGTTTATTTCACACAGGTCTGTGGATTCTGAATTCAAAGAAAGTTAGAACAATAAACAAAGTAATCGCAGTTTTTATAGACTTGTAAAAAGGGAGTTACCAATGGGAGAGCATAGAGAAATCCCGCTATAGCACAGGAAAAGAAAGAACTGATCTGACAGCCAAACTTGTGGCTCTGCCCTCAATGCCAAGGTACTAGTAACTTGAGAACAGAATCCATCCAAGTCTCCCGGGGAATCTGCATACACAGAAGTTCTTAATGTCTATGTTGACAAACATTAACCAAGAACAAAGAGTAACATGCATTAAGTGGGCATTGGAAAACATTTTGTACTACAGCTGGTGGAGCAACACTGCAATGGAAGCATCAGTTATCCTGAGAAGTGAAGACTGTTTCCTGAAAAAGTTTCATTGCAATGAAATTATTGATATTTCAGACTTTTCTTCTTTCAACCTACAATATACCTGTAATTGATGATCTTTAAGAAAAGTTGGGGTAGAGATGAATTTCATTTTTTTTTTTTATTATTGTTGGTTCTGTGTCGCAGAAATCTACATCTGGTACCCAGAAATGTAAACATAGAGAACAGTCCTAATGCAGTAAAAAATATCTTGTCATGTTCAGGTGCTCAAACAGACACTTAAAAAGTCTTGCTATACAGAATGTGACAGATACACTACATGATGCTGGCTTGCATATCGGGGTCTGGGGCGGAACCTGGGGCTGGCCTGTGGTGGGTGGAGCCCAGAGGTCCCAGAAAATTTTGTTGCATGGGGACCATCGAGTGGCCCTGATAGTGCAAATAAAATTGAAATGGCCCCTGCAATTCTTTCTCATATTAAAATAAACATAACTGGTTAAAGGGACATTGTAACCTGTTTATTCTAAACACTGTATTGCATTGTTGTAGATTTTTAGCTACACATTCGGGATCCATTTCAGGAAACCTGAAATCTCTGAATAATAGGAAGGCCATCTTCCATTTTATCCAAATATTCCAAATTTTTTAAAAATGATTCCCCTTTTCTCTGTAATAAAAAAACAGTACCTTGTACTTTGAACTAAAATATAATCAGTCCTTATTGGAGACAAAACCAGCCTATTGGGGTTATTTATTGTTTAAATAATTTTTTAGTAGAATTAAGGTATGGAGATTCAGATTATGGAAAGATCCATTATCCGGAAAAACCCAGTTCCCAAGCATTCTGGATAACAGGAGCCATACCTGTACTATATATTATAATTCTGAGCCTGCCCCAAGCAATATTTGTATCTCAGTTATATTAAGTCCTAAACAGTTTTTAAAATTTATTTTTCACTTTTAAAAATGTTTGATATTCCAGATTAAGACAGATGGTTGTTTGGTATTGTGGTTGGTAAAGTTCTTCATCTTCATTGACCGAACATCATGAATTTACTTTCGTTCATTTTAAAGAAAATGAACTGATGTGCTAGGAGAATGTGGAAAACAAGAGATGATAACAAGAAAATAACAAGAGAATATAATGGCTTAGTATGGATACACTGTGAATTTTTAAGTTCTACAATCACACAGTAAGTGAAACTAGAAACCTAACAAATCGTTTAACAGCTGGTTAGAGTATCCTTTATTGTGATCAGTGAGCTGCTAAAAAGAGGTTTGCTCTGTTCTTGTAAAACAACTGACTGAATTCCTGTTTGGCCAGGGTTCAACAAACATAGTGGCTAATTGAATTACAAGAAATTGAATGATTCCATTTCCAGAATTGCTCAAATTGTAGCAAACTGCACCCCAAATGAATTGCAATGTAAGCTGTAACAGAACAGGTGCACCAAAATCATATTGTGCAGTAGATAGTGGGCAATAATAAAAAGAAATAGGTGCTCAACATCATTTTCATTAACAATCAACAATATTGCTGTACATGCTAATACTGCTGTGGCATTGATAGTCCCATGACATTTGAAAACAATTTCACTTAAGTTTTGAATGTGAATGATCTGTACGGCAAATGTATTCACTATGTAAGTACTTTAGTAGTTGTCATAGAATCACCACGACCAAATAAATATCATTTAAAACAAAAAATAAACCCCATGTGATTGTTTTTTCCACCGATATGGATTTATGCAGCATATTTACCATTAAGTACACAGTACTCTTTTATTATTGCAGAGAAAAAGGTAAGAATTTTTAATTATTAGAATTGTTTACTTAAAATGGGCTCTAACTGAGATGGCCTTCTCGTAATTTCAGAATTTTCTGTATAATGGTTTTCCGGATAATGGATCCCATACCTGTATAGATAAAAATAAGTATTAAAATTATAACAAAAATATTAACAAACATTTGTGCATAGGCCATGCTGTTATATTATTTGCTGTAAAATAATTATATGATATTATTAACAAAATCAATTTTTTGTTCCACTTGTGTAATCAGAATTATTTATATTCTGGTTATATACACACAATGCACACAATTCCAAAGCACAGCATGAAAAAACTTGAAATTTAGATAATTGGGATTCATGATCAACATTATTACTTCATATAATATGCCAAATTGCATAATTTACATTAGTCTTAGCATGTATTTCCCTGATAATGATAATAACAGCAGCCAGTGGTAATAAAACAATTATACCACAGCCAAATTCAAATCAATTGTCATTATTAGATTTCTACTTACTGTATTATTCAGGAATATCCTACACATTCTACCTTCTTTCAAATGCAGCAATAAGTCAGTAAAGCAGATTTTAATTACACATTTATCTGTTTATATAATTATCTATCTATCTATCTATCTATCTTTCTATCTATCTATCTATCTATCTATCTATCTATCTATCTATCTATCTATCTATCTATCTATCTATCTATCTATCTATCTATCTATCTATCTATCTATCTATCTATTATCTGTCTATTTTCCTCTCTTTAGCTGTTCTTAGTCTGTCCATTTGTCTGCTTGTCTATTTCTGTATATAAAATCTGAAACCTTGCTGATGGCATTGCTTTCTATTTTCTTCTTAGTGTAGCAATTAGTAGTAAATTCCAAACTATAACATATACCCATAATATTCACAATTTTAACTGTTTTAAAGGAGAACAAGAGCTTAACTAAAGAAGTAGGCTGGAAATACTGTACATAATGTTTTGAGATTTTTTACCAGCCCAGGCAACTGCAGCAAGAAGTGAAGATCTCTGCCTCCAAAGATGCCCCTGTAGCACCCCATCTTCTTTTCTGCTGATTCCCTGCACATGCTCTGTGCTTGTGTCAGTTACCTGAGCTTAGGGACTGGAACACAATATACTGTATACATAATTAGAATATAATTGGGGTCAGTTAATAATTCAGATTCTCATTATGGCAGCTCAGTACAATTAACTTCAACCTTTAATAATCAGCCCTGCAGTGTTTACAAACATGACAGGTCAGCCTTACTTGCTGCCTGATAATTTGCAACAATCCAAAGCTCAGCTTCTCAATGGCTGCCCAGACCACACTGAGCATGACACCCCTAACAAACTATAATATGGTGAGTTCCAGTGCAAAACTTTCAATGCTTGGATCGGTTCAGTAAGTAAAATATGACATATCTAGCCATATTCATTTTAGGGTTTAATTTACATTTTAAATTACAATTGGTAATTTTGCGCAATTATTTATATACGTTTTGTCGATGACAATTAATATTTGAAAAATAAAGTTGCCAACCACGCACATGAATAATATGTGTTATTGTTTTTTCTGCAACTAGTTATAATAAAAATAACTATTAATTTCACACTTGGTATTCAGATAAGTTGTCATAATTCTTAAGATCATTATTTATTAACTCTCATAAGAGGTCAATATGCATATGGACGGTATAATCTTAAGATGCCATAGAAACGTCACATTTTCACATTTCAAAACATTTAATTTGCATGATGTGATAAATTTGTTAAATGGATAGAAAATGTTCTGAACATTGTCACTGCAGTAATTACCATAAAAGCTAAACTGTTATTCAAACATATATACTTATACATTATAATATTATATCGATAATTCGCAACATAGCAGTAACTAGAAACCTGCTGCCTTTTGGTTGTGGGAGGTTCAAGGGATGACGGAATGGCAGTTTAATAACAAATGGAGAACCATAGGTTGTCCATGATAAAATACATAACAATGAAATAAAAATGCAAGAGCTGTTTATATGATTATAAACAGTTTTCTGTTTCATTCTATAGTCGTGCGCAGATAGTGAAGTGGATGATAGAGTTACAAAGTTTTAGTTATGGTCAGTGATGGGGAGATGTATCAACAAACTCAGAGTTTGCTCCATATGTAGTAACCCACTGTAAATAATCAGACGTTTGATCTCAAACAGTAAAAATATGCTTCCTGTTGATTAGTTGCTGAAGAACTTTTTATCTTTTACCATACCCCAACGTCTATTTTAACTTTCTAGACTAGAATGGGTTTTTACCAAAATGGTTGTCCATATCTATACTGCAAGCACAGGGAACTGGCAAACTTTTAACCTCAGTAACGATTAACCTCAGTAAATGCAAAGAGTTATAAGTATTCACTTCCAGATATAATCAAGCTGCGAGAATCCTGTAATCAATGGGAGAAAAGGTCTTCTTTGTTATGAAAAAAACCCCCAGTCTAACCTTAGCTGAAAATAAAAATAATATGCATAGACCACCTTTCATAAAATAAGATAAACTATTTAAACAAAGCATAGAAGAAGTGGAATGTCCCCATGGCTATAGTGTTTCTCAGACATTAAATGGGAAGATGTCCCGATGCTCAGACAATGCTCAGAAAGTGTTGACTTTGGATTTTAAATTTCTGTTTTGTGGGAAGTGCAAAGCTGCACAAATCCCAGTGTGTTGCCTATGTAAATGTTGTACCTTTAAACAAAACGGTATGATGAGGCATGTTACTGTAGCACACCCTTGAGTGCACTTTAGCTGTGTGAATTATAGTGTGTGACCAGGACTATTTTTGCGTGTATTCTGCCTCTGACCCACTTGTATCTGAAACAACTCCCGGTACCTTACAGACTCCTCTTTGCATCAAAGGATCCAAATCACAGAGAGGTTTCTTTGCAGCAATAACTGGTTTATTAACAGTAGAACAGTCGAATACATGAAATGAGCAGTCACTCCTTTAAGGCAAATTCAAATACAATAGTGACATATCCCTCCCAGAGGTAAAATAGGTAAAGTAAAAGTTTCCACATTCCTGAGGCAACTCCTCTCTGAGAGTAGAGTACTGTTCTTTGGGATCCTCAGCCTGGGCTCTTGCATCTTGGCACCTACAGTACCTGGTCCTCAACTCACCCACTGAAATTCCTGCACTAGTGGTTCACACACCATGGGATATTAAAGATAACCATCATAACATTATTCTTGAATGCTATTTATAACTGACAGACTGATATGGGACAGTCAGGTTGACAAAACAGTCAAGTAATAATTACTTACAAAAGCAGAACTATCAGAAAAAAACAATCAACGTGACCTATACATAGTATATGCAGATTAATATATTAAAAAGAAAATTTTTAGTGTCAGTATCACTTTAACCTTCTCCTCCTCGTTGGAGCAGTATCTTCCCTGAGCCTTCCTCTTGCTCCTACATCAACTATGACAACACTTCCTATCACTAAATAACCTTTTCTAAACTTTTACCAAACTGTAGCACTGGGCCTTTAACTACCTCCCAGAGAGGTGAGGCCCCAGGAAAGATCACACATGGGGCTATAGCCTTTCATACTTTAAAACGCTGCCATCAAATTACACAGGACCCAGGAAAGGAGACATAGCTGCCTCGGTGACCAAACTGAAATACTGGATGAATGTGCCAGGATGCCGGAAGTTTAAGCTGGAATGCCACGGCATTGATTTGACGAATGATGGGAAAAGGGCCCAAGAACCGTTGACCCAACTTCCTACTGGGACAGGAAAGCTTGAGGTTAACAGTTGACAACCACACCAGGTCACCCACCTTGAATTTTGGATCCCCTCTTCGTCCTCGATCAGCATAAACTTTGAAACCTTGTTGAGCCCGCTTCATGTTCTCTTGAAGTTTCTGAAAATTATTGGATAAGAAAGTTAATCGGTCTTTAACTGCTGGAACCAAAATATCAGAAACAATGGCAGAGGGAAAGGTGACTGGATGAAGACCATAGTTTGCGAAGAAAGGGGATTGTCGGATGGAAGAATGATGAGCATTGTTGTAAGCGAACTCCGCAAGGGGAAGCAAATTAACCCAGTCATCTTGGAGGTACGAGGAATAACATCTTAAATACTGCTCCAGGGTCTGGTTGGTTCGCTCGGTCTGGCCATTGGATTGGGGATGAAAAGCGGAAGACAGGGACACCGAAATCTTGAGTGCGCCACACAAGGATTTCCAAAACTGTGATGTGAACTGTGGACCACGATCGGACACCACCTCATCAGGAAGACCATGGAGCCTTACTACTTCCTTAATAAAGGTGTCAGCAGTCTCAGAGGCAGAAGGAAGTCACATCGAAATTCATGAATTCAGCATGCCCTTTATTTAGCAAAACAAAAAGTGAGATAGTCTCTTGCACCACAGGGCCAGAAGTAATCAGAGAACCATCTGCCACACGAAGAGCTATAGGGTTCTTCTTAGACTGGAGCGGAATCTGGAATTGTAACGCCACTCTATTGTCCAAGAAACAACCGCTTGCCCCAGAATCAAGGATTGCTTGGAGTTCGACCCTCTTGTCTCCCCACTGTAAAGACAAAGAGATAGTCAGGAGAGGCACAGGAACATGACCCCCAGAAAAGTCTTTTTCAAAAATCCTCTTACCCGTTGGACGGGTCGGGCAACCACGAAGCAGATGACCAGCTTGTCCGCAATAGAGGCAGAGGTTAAGTCTGCGACGTCTAATGCGCTCCTCAGGTGTTAATGCAGACCTGATAGCACCAATCTGCATGGGCTCTGGAACCACGTTGAAGGTGGACGAAGAAGGAACTGGAGAATTTATAAAGGGCATTCGGACAGGAGGAGGAGCGGATGGTAACAACCAAGTCTGAGGAAGAAGACCTGCTTTCTCGGCTTTTTCTTCTTCCCGGCGTTCCCTGAGCCTTCGATCTAGTTGTATGGAGGTGAGAATGAGATCTTCCAAGCTATCAGGGATGCCCGTACGAGCTAACTCATTCTTTAGCTCAGAAGAAAGTCCAAAACGGAACTGATTTTTTAGAGCAGCTGGATTCCACTCCGTATCATCTGCCCATTGCCGGAATTCCAGCGTATAATCCTCCGCAGGACGGTCCCCTTGCTTCAGAGCGCGCAGGGCAGCCTCAGCAGTGGTGGCTCTGTGAGGATCGTCGAAGATAACCGCCATTGCATGAAAAAAGGAATCCACCGAGGTTAGAACAGGACTTTGGCGATCCATGAGGCGGAATGCCCAGGTCTGTGGTTCACCCGTGAGGAAAGAAATGATGACCCCAACCCGGACTTGCTCAGTGGGATACGTGTGGGGTTTTAGAGAAAATAATAACTTACAGTTGCTCCTAAAGTTCCGGAACACCTTCCGATCCCCAGCGAACTTTTCCGGAAAGGCAACTTTAGGTTCGGAGATTTCCGAGGTGATCACCTGAACCTCTGTAGGAGCTGGAGGAGGAGCGGCCGTGGAAGGAAGGACAGCTGGTGGATGAGCTCTGATATGCTCCTGCAACTGTGAATAGCCACTTTGCAACTCCCGAACTGCTTGCGTAAGGGAGGACAGCTGCTGGGTCAAAACGGCAAATGGAGATGCTCCCTCAGCTGGATCCATCTTGGCCTGGTTATACTGTCAGGCTTACCAGTATAATCCAGTCGTAGAAGGAGCTCGAGCCGTAGATAGTGAACCCACAAGCGCCTCACACAACCGCTACCCACCTGGAGTGGAACAGGGAGCAGGGTTGTGGAGAGTAGCCAATGAGACGATTAGCAAGGTACAAGAGGATTAGGCAGAGTCGTAGTCAGGAGGTCCGAGGTCAAAGGCAGGCAGCAAGGTTCGTAAACGGAGGGACAGGCCGAAGGGTCGAGACAGGCAGCAGAAATCGTAATCCGGGAACAGGCGAAGGTCAACAACAGGAAATCACAAAAGAAGAGATGCTAGGGTTTCAGTTAGATAACCTAATAACCAGGCAATGCATCTCTATCAGAACCAGGTTTAAATAATGTCCATTTGGCGCCAACTGGCGTCATTCCGCCGGCGTCGCCGTGCTGACGTCGCCGTGCTGACGTCGCCGTGCTGACGTCACGTCCGTCTCAGGCACTCGCGTCCGCGTCTTTGCGTCGGCGACCGTCGCCGGCGCCTCCGCGCCCGCTACCGTCGCCAGCGCCCGGCGTCACGCGCCGACGCGCGCTAACGCGCCCGCGCCTGCGCCAGCAAGAACGCAGACCCGAATCCTCACACATACACACACAAGTGTGCACTTATATATACAACTTTACTTTTCCTTCATTATAGTCTCTTCACAATCACATTTTTTTTTTTTAAATGGGCGTTGGTCTGGGCAGTCTCCCCTTCAAAAGCCGCATATGCAGGTGGCGGGGGAGGATCTAGTCCAGATTGAAACCAAGGTTTTAAATTTTGATCACAGGTAAACAGGTTAGGGACTGCCGTATGGGGTTTACCTTGACGTGGTATGGCGGCTTACCAATTTTATGATCATAACTTTGTAACAAAAAACCCTGTTTTTCTTTTTTTAGACAGGGGATTATTGTATTTAAATATTTTTTATATGGCCTTAGGAGTGCACCCACAACCCCCCTCTTGTATCTCCCAGAAAGGCCTTTCAAAAGTAAAAGTTCTTCAATATGGCTGCAACTGGCTTCTTAAGCGGGGCCGAAACTGCACAGTGAACCAGCAATACTTCCACAGCTTTCACGCATGTCATACATGTTAGGATCCACTTGTTAAGCAAGATCACCAAATGGCCAGATCTTTGCCCAGTTTTGCCCTGCATGTGGATGACCCTGGGGCAAATAGGATCATAATGCCATATAGGTGCTGATACTGTCCTCATCAGATGGGATTTTCTAACCTGCCCCAGATATATCTACCAGCGATATCTACCAGATATTTGCTCAGTTATCTGTCAGCCAGGCAGTCAGTAGATCCCCACACACAGGTCAATATGTTGGCAAATTGGTTTTAAGGGGGTGAATTAGCACCTTATATTGGCCTTTGTATGGCCACTTTCGTAGCACTCATAAAAAAAATGCTTTAACAACTCTTCTTAGTGCTGGAACAAATAATGTCATCATGGAAAACAACTAATACCTGCATCATTGATTTGCGTCAGGGATATCTGATTTCTATGGGTGTTAGTACATAGCCCTACTGCTGAACTGCAGTGAACACTAACACCAGATCAGATTACTTGACAAATTCATCAGTTTTGATAAACGTATCAATCTGTTACCACAGTCCTATCCATTCAAGCACTGCGTGTTTTGACTCTTGAATAATGTAACAGAAGAAATGTCAATTTCCCACAATACCTTGCATGCTTCTTTATAGGTCTGTTATTTAGATTATGTACAGTGAGAAGCAGCAGTGCACCGAATAGAAAGGAAAACACAGTTATTGCTTTAATTTAAAATTACATTTTGAATTACAGTTACAAGCTGCTTCATAAATCAAAAATGTATAATGAATGTGTATTTCAAAGTTGCTTAAAATTATATATTCTTTCATTAGGCATAATTATGTTTTTAGGGTTACAACCTCTTTAGTGGGTAAATGTCCATTATACTTTCTTTTTTGAGGTAATTGGACTGATGTGCACTGTACTACATGATAAAGATAACAAGTTCTTAATAATATAACAGCACGAAGCTTTAAAAAGGTACTTTAAAAAGGTCATTGAATTTAAATGTGGTTATAATATATATATATATATATATATATATATATATATATATATACCGGTATATATATGCACAAGGATTTTGAGGGGGCCTAACCAGGCACAGCATTCAAGCAATAGAAAAAAATATATCAATAGAATAAGCATTTAACTTGATAAGCATCTGTGTTTATTGTCCAGGCCTTCAGGGGGGATAATTCTTAAAAAAATGCATTTTAATTATATAAATACATTTGCTGGAATGAAAAACACGATCTATGCTGGAGAGCAACGGTACAACAGCTGTCGCTCCACTGGAAAATGATACTGTTTAGGGAGGTGTGATAGGAACAGCATTAGTATATTATACAGATAATCACATCATAATAAGCACATGGTGTAAATATTCTGCCTTGAAGTTTTAATTGTTAGGTATTATATGATCTTTCTGCAAACACACTCACGTACAGCTGGAGGTGCACAAAATACCATTAAAACTGTTTTCTAGAATTAATGAAATATTATAGTTTTATGTCTGGCATCTTTTCAACTAATTTCAAGGGCAGCACAATTTGAGGGTTTTCTATACAATACGTCCTTTACCTGAAAAAATAGTATTAATTTATAGTTAAACCAATAATGAGGTATTTTTACTAAATCAACAGAAAATTTTATGCACACTTTTAAAAAGAGTTGATATGGTGTTTAAAGTTTGTACAATAAGCAGGGGCATTTGCAATGCAGCCCCCCTCTCCCTCCAAGCACTTACCTTTCCTTCAGAAATTCAGCTCTTAATAAGCAAAATTATCAACTAGAAATTCAATTGCCAGGAGCAGCTTTTTGGCACCCCTGGAAACTTGCAGGGCGCTGCCCCTTGAGGAAAGGTTCTCTCGTTCATTATGTACATTAACAGCGCTACTTCGCCAGGCGTAGATTCGCCAGGACAACGCTAAAATCTGAAGTTGCGTCCAGGGTGCCGAACGCTGGCCGCATTACTGTGCCAAGCAAAGCAAAGTTGCGCTGGCGTTGGCTAATTTGCATATGGCGGGAAGTTAAAGTTGAATGGACCTACAGTATATGTTGCAGCAAATACATTATACTACACAAACCGGGAAACATTAATAAAATTAAATAAAGTTGTTATATTGCCCTACACATGAGCCCAGTGTATAGTTTATGTGCCATATGTTAGGAAATGTAGGGGGAAAGCCGGTTACCCCCCCAAAAAATGTATGCTCTTTTTCAGCCTATCAACCTGAAAAAGGAAAAGACACTAGCGTTTTTTTGGGACTTAGAAAAATTTTCTACTATTTTTTAAGGAACTATCTACTCTATTGCACCTCGTCTGGTCTGAGGTGGCGAAGGCAAGTCTGGCGCAAGAGGTAACGTTCAGTAAAATCCGCATCTTGCGGTGAATTTGCGTAGTTATGCACATTTACCAGAGCGCAAATTCGTCAGGCGTTAGGGAGCAAAGTACCTTCGCTAGTGAAGTTACGCCAAATTGGTGAAGTACCGAAAAGTACCGAAAGTACCGATAAGACGTCACGCTGGCGAATTTTCGCCCGCTTTAGTCACTTCACCCTTTAGTAAATTTGCCCCTAGTTCTCTTACCCGTGAATAAAAAGTATACATGAAACTGTTATTCTTTGTGAAGGCATAGTTCACTTTATGTGAAGCAGGATGTAGACAGTGGCATAGACCTAAAGTATGCTGATCCAAAATACAGATAAGATCCCTTATTCAGAAACTCCAGGTCCTGAGCATTCTGGATAACAGGTCCCATTAAAATGTCTCACTGTTATTCTGATTTTAAGTTATATATTGTGTAGTACAGGTATGGGATCCATTATACAGAAAACCTGTTATCCAGAAAGATCCAAATGACGGGAAGACTGTCTCCCATTGACTCCATTTTAATTACAGTAAATAATTAAATGAAAATGATTTCTCTGTAGTAATAAAACAGTACCTTGTACTTAATCCAAACTAAAATATAATTAATCCTTGTTGGAGCCAAAACAATACCATTAAAGTGGCTACACTGACACCCTCTAATGTCAATTACAGCATAGGGCTGATGTGGCTGCAGGTAACAATGGGACCGCTTATGCCGTTACTCAAAATAGGTGATTTCACAAACAAAATTGATCATTTGAAAAAGAAGTGTTACAAGAAAAAGTAATGTGAAAACATAATGTAAATTTTATATGTATTAGATGTGTATATAGTCTGGTATGCACTCCTTAATTATATCTAAAAAAAAAACATTACCTGGTTGTTGCAGGGAGTATAATATATAAAGCAAAATTCTACTTTTATAACCTGGACGGGGTGTACTTCAAAGATCTGCATTTAAAACATCCCATACATACATTTAACCCAAACTGGCTGACATTCTAAATGATTGCTCAGATTTATTAAACATCTCTACAAACTGGTCCAGATGTAAAGCCAGTCATTTACAAGAAATTGTCATCAGTTATCTGGATCTTAGCTAGATTTGGCCAATCTGGGATAAACTAATCTTTGTGAAAATGGTTGGATCATATGGTGAGGAATGAACATGGCTGGATTTCAGGAACCGGCGCCCTGAGGCTGCAGGGTCCTAGCTCCAGCGTCTTAGACACGAACCCCCCCCCCCCGAGTGCACTCCCCAAAAAGCGGAGCACCCAGTGCTCCATAGGATGCGCCTGGGCGGCACGCCACCCCTATTTTTTTTCCGCCCTAGGCCAGCGCCTTTGTGGCCTCACCATAAATTCAGGCCTGGGTGTGTAGACCTATTGTATTTCCAACTAGCCCAAAATATTTTTGACCAGATATTGATCAGAGAGAAACCAATTTGAACCTATAAATAGGTCAATGGGTTGCTGATCAAAAGTGGCTGAGGCAGCTAAAATCATGTACATTGTTATCTTAACATTTTTGTCCAATAAATTCTGTCCATTTAAAGGAACAGTAACACCAAAAAATGAAAGTGTTTTAAAGTAATGAGAATATCATGTAATGTTACCCTGCACTGGTAAAACAAATCTGTTTGCTTCAGAAACACTACTATAGTTCATATAAACAAGCTGCTGGGTAGAAATGGCAGAAATTGAAAAAAGCCTATAAGGCACAGGTTAAATAGTGGATAACAGATAACACCATTATGTTCTACAGAGTTTATCTGCTATCTGCTGTGTAACCTGAGCCTTTTCTGATTTGAATGGTTGCCCCCATGGCTACACAGCACTTTATTTATATTAACAATAGTAGTGTTTCTAAAGCAAACACAGCGGTTTTACTAGTGCAGGGCAACACTGAATTATATTTGTATTACTTTAAAACAATTTCATTATTTGATGTTACTGTTGCTATAAGTCAGTGCCCCTAACATAGTGACCCTGCAATCTGGAAGAGAGATTTCTAGCCATACACATTCATATATTATATAGCTGAGATATTTATTATATGGACAGATGGAGAAGAGAGCCTGAAACAGTTTCACAGATCATTTAATCCAGTTTATCTATCAATCAAATTAAAGTTGGAGCACACTGCATATCAGTTTAAAATCTGGACATTAGAGATTCAGTAAAGAATGAAAGCTCTCCATACCAAAGATACTAACAGACAGATGTGCTCTGCAGCTTTTTTTCTCCCTAGACACTAATGAAGCCAGGATAAGTATCTCAGATATTACTGGTTAGGCTCCAGCACTTTAGATGTGATCTTGCAGTGCTATGGTTTTTTCATATAACCCTTGTCATCCATATGTTTGGTTTATCCCTGTTTTCCCATTTCTTTTTTCTCATTTTGTGGCTACATTGTCAGCTTATGTCCACAGCCCAGGGCCGGTTATGTATTCACACTGGAGTTGACGGGTTACCCTTAAATCCTATGATCAATGGTGAGGTGTACTGAATTGTAATGCCCCATTGGGAGGGCCAGTCATGAACAGACTTTGTGTAAGGCTTTTTTTTTTTAACATGTTTACTATGCTATGTCCTAAAATATTTACCCTGTAAACTGATGTAGACATTCTATCATCTTCATTATAACTTCCATCTGGGTGGAGTAGAAACAGCAATCTATTCTGTGGGTGGCATTTACCACTGGCACAGACTCAAGTGCTTGAATTCCCCATAGGATCCATACACAGGGCACTTGCTCCTGTACTGATGGCAAGCTGCACATTGATCACATGCCTTTTGGCTGGTAAAATGTGCAGGACTCCTTTATACCTAACATACCCTGGCCTTGTGGGTCCTCAATAACACAAAAGATATGGGTGTGTCATGGGCCTTGCCTGCATACTGGTTGTCTATCATTCATGTGTAAACAAGAACAACTAATTAGTGCTGTGATAAACTGCTTGGCTAACAGTGACTTAAATGATCCTGCTGTGTTGGTACAGGTGAAGCAGTCAGACAACCACAGGAACGTTTGGTACATTTATTACAACATGGCAGGTAAGACTAGTCGGCTCCATAATTGCTCACAGCTTAGAGGGAAACAGGAATATAAATCATAAGGCAATGGCAAAACAACAGGAATGCCCTTAAGCAAAATGCCCACACAAGCAGCTTACTACAATTGCACCATCTTTTATATGAGTTATAGTAAAATGTTAGTTCTGAATATGCTATAGAAAATATGCTGAATATCTGTATGACTGTAGATTGTAGAAATGCTGATTCTCAGTTGGCTGGGAGCATGCAAAGATATACTGTATTTAAATAGTGATGGGCGAATTTATTCGCCAGGCGCGAATTGCGGCGAATTTGCGCGATTCGCCGCCAGCGAATAAATTCGCCGCCAGCGAATAAATTCGCTAAATGCCCGTGAAAATTCGTCAAAAACGGGCGTCGGAACAACGAGACACCGGCGCCGTTTCACGAATTTTTCGCCGTTTTGCGAAATTCGTGAATTTTTCGGCGAAGCGAAATGGCGCAAATTCGCCCATCACTATATTTAAACTATGGTTCTTTCCTGAGTAACACATCATTGGATAGTTGACAGTAGTGGTTATTGACAAACCTATTCTGGTGCTGTGCAGCAGATAATTCTGTGTAAAATAAAAGCACAAAACTACAATACAATTTATTTATTTTACGGTCATAATATGATTTCCTTTAAAAGGGCCCAAAGAAGTTGAATGGGGGAATAACTGTTAAAAGAAAATTCAACACAAAAGTTAAAAAAACCCTACCCTACATCGAACCCCCCCACTCTCTCCTACCCCCAGCCTAGTGTTACACCGGGCAAATGCCCCTAATGTTTTACTTACCCCTCGGTGCAGATTCAGACATCGGAATTCACGGGGCGCCATCATCTTCTCTTCGGAAATCTTCAGGAATGAGACCAGCGTGGTGGCGCATGCACAGTAGAAGCAATTTTCTGTTTCGCTGCAACTGCGCATGCGTCGAAAAATTTCTGAAGAGTTGGTTTCATTACGAAGATTACCGAAGTGGCTGAAGATGGCGCCCATGAACTCGGATGCCTCAATCTGCACCGAGGGGTAAGTAAAATGTTAAGGGCATTTGCCTGGGGGAGGAGGAAGGGAGGTCTAGGTAGGGTAGAGGTTTTTTAAGTTAGGGTTGAATTCTCCTATAAGGCCATATTTTTATAATATGTAGCCTTGCAGTGAGTTATAAGGTTTTGGCCGAAATGCAAAGAGAAGACTGAAACCAATATGTCTGTAGAAATATGGGTTAAATTTAGATATTTTATGAATGAAAGTAAAATAAGTGGATAATGTCTTATTTCCACATACTCTCTAACTGGTTGAATGCTTACCTTGTGCCCTACTGGCTTAATAATTATGCCTGCTTTTGTGATTGACAGAATTTCTTGAGTAAATCTTGACATCCTGAACACAATGAACGATGCCAATAGTTGCTGTCACCGTAAGTGCAACAATCAAAAAAAAAAAAAGAAAAAAATACAGTCATTACAATTTTATACCTTGGCTGCCATCAATATGATCAACAGAAAAACCTGAAAAATGCTGTCACCCTGGTATGCATTAATTCTGGTGATTGCACACGCATTCCAAAATTTGTGATTGACAGATAGGTATCTCTGTTTCATGATTGCAGTCACCATGTCTATAACACACTGTCAATTCTCCAAAGTGGTAGGCAGGCCCTAGCATGAAAAATATAAAGGGAAATCTAGAATAGCATTATAAATGTAATGTTTTTCTATATGGGATCCTAGTTCAGCGATTGGCAACCAGCGTGTGCAAATGAAATCCCAGTTATGCTAATGAGACTTCTCTCAGCTCAGATCAAATTCAGAAGAAAATTAAGGTGCACCGTCTGTTTTCAAAATATATAAAGCATAGATGTGTTCGAATGAAAATTCCTAATGCACCATCCTATCAGACAAATTATTTTTAGTTAATAACTTAAGTATACTGTTAGTGGAATTACAAGTCGCTTATGACACAATAAATATACAACAAAACTTGCTCCATGAATTATTCAATTCACCGGCTGCATCTAAAGAAAGAAATAGCACTATGAGAAGGTGATTAGCATCTGAAAAGAATCCCATTTCCAAGCTGAAACAATCACTGTCACCTACATCTAAAGCTGCCTAGCAGTGTTTTGTTTAAAGAAAAAAAAAAGTTCCATTATTATAAACATCTGAGGCGTTCGAATATCTGTAAAGCATTAAGTGTTTGATTTACATTAAAGTAATTTTTTTTACCTCCCCCAAGTGAAAATGGTATCTTCTGCAATAAATGCTTACTTAATGTGCATTAAAACAATTTGGGTTTGATATATATATGATGAAGTCAGAATATAATTTTGCAGGCAATCTACAACAATGGCAATCTAAGATGATGTGCACAAACATGGTGTGTATTCCCTCTATCATTATTGTGCGCTGAAGCATATTTTTTGAAAACCTGACCTCGGGCCTTACATTAGTACACAAATATTTATACAGGTATGAGACCTGTATAACATGTTTCTGACCTGGGGCTTTCTGGATAACAAATCTTTCTGTAATTTGGATCTCCATACTTTGTCAACTAAAAAATATTTAAACATTAAATAAACCCAATAGAATTGTTTGCCTCTAATAATGATTAATTATATCTTAGTTATTTGTTATTACAAGGTACTGTTTTATTATAACAGAGAAAAGGGGAATATTTGTTTAGAATGGAGTCTATGGGAGATGGCTACCCATAATTTAGAGCTTTCTGGATAACAGATTAATGAATAATGGATCCCATACCTGTTATAGCTACAGTACATAGGAATACAGGTGGATTATTGAGCAGCAAGCTTGTGACTTTTGTGACTGAGGGTTAGCTTTTTCATAACCTAAATTTCTAGTGTCTTAGGGTAACTTCTTTAACTCTCTTGAAGCTGGCTACCTTAAAGGGGTAGTAAATCCTCTTTTCAATATGGGTTCAATTAATAGGGCTTGTGGCAAAAATACTTTTTGCCTTTTGTTTTAAGCATGAAAAATCTATGGCTTTGTTATTTCTAGAGCTAAACAAGGCTAATACAGAAATTGAAGTTTGGCTGTGTTTTCTTCCTTGTGAAGTAGATTATAAATGCCTATATACCTGTTTTTATTTTTTATATTTTTTAATAAAACTTGGGACAGGCCAATTTTAAGCAAATACCATGGGGGTTATTAATCAAGCTCCGAATTTATCTCAATATCGGCTGCTACAAACTCCGATCTAACCCGCTAGGGTTTTTAACTCTTATTTATTATTACATTTTCCTGAAAATTTGCTTTGTGGGAAAAGCTCAGATTTTCACGATTTTTTTGTGAATTTACACCGAAATCTCCGAATTTTTCGGAGTTTTCACCCAGAAGCTCTGAAAACATCGTGAAATTGCCCGAAACCCCTGACACAACCCGACACACGACTGTTCCCATTGACTTTTATGCAACCTCGACAGGTTTGAGATGCCGTGTTTCTATATTCGGCCTTTTTAGCCCTCTGAGTTTAATAAATTCTTATTAATATTTGTGATTTTTTTAAAAGTCCGGTTTTATAAAAAATTCGGATTTCAGGGAATTTCGGGTATTCGGAGCTTAGTAAATAACCCCCTAAGAAAACTCACTTATTTTATACATTTTGCAACAGAGCAGACATTGTCAATAATTTTGTCATGTCAATTTTGTCTAACCATGTGTAATGTACTGGCACTAAATTTGGCCAGTAGCAGTAACCTATAGCAACCAATAAGATGTTTGCTTTTAAACAGGTAACTCGTACATTCTACCTGCTGATTGGTTGCTTTGGGTTACTGCTTCTGGGCAAAGTTAATGTATTTTATTACCTCCTATGTGTTTTACCCTATCTGTAGGGACCATTTTGATCCAAGCAGCTCTTAAATCTGTGACTCCATAGCTGTATAGGAACAGTAAAAAGAAATAAAAGTGAATTGGTTAGTAGGTTTGGAATTGCACAGTGTTAAAACTTGTTCATTTTACTCTTCTTTATTTATTAAAAGTCTTGAGGGTTAAGTCTATTATGTGTTACTCAGTGGCAGTCAAGAGGTTATAAACCCTCTGTTAGTGGTTTTTACCATCTGCAAAGCAGATGGGAGAACATCTATTCATCTTAGGGCTATAAATCATGTGTAGATCTATGTAAGATTATACTCATCCTCTGCTTTTTGCATTTCCTTAGCCTTTACTGGTCCCCTGCACCACAATCTGTTACAGCTGAACTTGAACTTGATGGCCCACCTGAAGCAGCAACACTTATAGCCACAGATAAAGTGGAATAAAGTTATGGGGACAGAAAATCTAGTATTCCTGCTGATTTATCTTATCAATGCATTTGCTGAAAATAGTTTTTAACGCCACTTCCCATTTACAAGATAATTATTACTATTATTAAGCTTTATTTATATTGTACTGGCATATAATACACAAAAGCCATGAGTATCTTGTAAATGATATCCTTATAAACGGTGAGTTCTGATGTCATCAGTTATAAATATCTGATGTCAAATCGTCACATGACTCACTGAAATTTGTGTATTATAATAAATAAAGTACCCCCCGTTGCAAAATATGAGGATATTAGAAGTTACCTCGGAGTTTCATGACCTGTATAAAAACACTCGGCCTTCGGCCTCGTGTTTTTATATGGTCACAAAACCATATTATACCATATTATACCATCCTTATATTTTACAAGAGGGGGTACTTTATTCACTATATCCTGCAGCCCTTTAGAGAGATTATTCACAGCACACCCTATTATTTAATAAGCTTTTATAATTACATAAACTGTGGGCAGTTTTATCAGGAGCCACTGACCTGCCTGTTTGGGGTGGAAAACAGAATACTAAATTTCAGCTAAATTTCAAACAGTAATTACCAGATTTCTGTTACTGAATACTGTATATGCATTTTTGTTATTGATATATTAGGGGTTATCACAACCCATCTTAGGACAATTCCTATGATACTCTCCCACAGTGGGTTTCATAAGATAAGATTAATGTTTTGAAAGTCTCTATAAGGCCAGTGGTTTACACAGAATTTTCTCCACTTGTGAAGTTACACCAACAATGAAAAAGCCTAATCTAAATCTACACTAAACTATGCATTTTCTGCTGAAATCAACCCAGCAGGCAAGCTAATAAGTCAATGCTGTGCCTGTATGTGCACACAAGACTGGGCCAGGAGCAGATAAGCCAGAGGAGAAAACATGGACAAATTTACCTTACAAAGGTCTGAAGAAGTGTAAAATAATGGCAGTAAATCTGGCATTCGCGTAGCATAAAATAAAACAAACCTTGATAAATAAGTGATTTGTTTTACACAGCTTTTTACAAAGTTTTTCAGCTAATTTTATTTTACACAGCATCATAAATTGACCCTTTAGTATTCCACTGGTCTAAGAGCTATTTAATATACAGCATTTTGAGAACAGCAATTAAAGGAAGCAATCTGTTATGTATGTAAAAAAATTGTGCATTGTGCAAATTGCGCAAATAGTGCTATTTTGACTCCAGCTAGTAGTGGTACCCAAAAAACCCTATTTTCCATACCTCAATTAAAGGAGAAGGAAAGGCATTTTTACCTGGGGATGCTAAAAGTTAGGCACCCCCAAGTGATTGTATCTACTTACCTGATCCCCTGGGCCGTTGCACCTATCAGGAGAAAACTGCACTGGCCTGGGGTTATTCCAGCGAGCACCATGGAGCGATAGTCTTCCTACTTCTTCTTTCTTCAAATTTCCCAGGGGCAGACACATGTGAGGTTGAATGAAATAAGCAATATAATATTTGATTGCATTTCTCTATGTAGGCACAAACTGGAAGAAAGGGACAGAATACGTAGGCATTTTATCATTTTGTCTTGTAGGGTTGGTCATCATTAATCTTGGTATAATCTTAGCTACAAGACTGGTTATTATACAAGTCCCATTATTATGAATCGAACAAATGAAAGCTAAACTAAATTCAGTAAATGGAAAGTTAACAAGCATAACCTTGCACTGAAAAAATTCGAGCTTTGATTCAGAAATATGTATCTGAGTATATTAGAACTTGTGCTTTTTGCTGTGAGCTTAAGTACCTTGGAGAGAAGTGGGGACTCTAATGTGGAAGAACCCATCATATTTTGAAGACATCTACCCTTAATCTTTGTATTAAGTAATAATAAACAAGATCCCCAAACTGGAATATAAATCTACTTACATTTTTAAGTTGTTTTATTGTGTAATCGTATCTTTCTTCTTGTTTAGAACATGTAATTCAAGGTAATGGCCTGAGTATATTATAAAAAAAGATTTTGTTTTCTTTTGAAAACCTTAACAAAATATTTTTTTATGCTATTTGTAATCCAGCTATTTTGCCAAATAGCCAAATGCTATTTTGTCATTTTGAAGGTTTCACTTGCAAAAGGGTAGTGAAAAAAAAAAGTCATTTTGAAAGGTTCTAAAAAAAAGAGAAAATCATACAAATGTTAATAATTAATGTGATTATTAATGTCATTATGTGTTAATGTAAAAACTTTTACTTAAAGTATATATTAGGCTTTTACCAAAAGCTGTAATTTAACTAGAAAAAAACCCAATCAAAACTTATTGAAATTTTAAAAAAAAGAAAATCAACTGTTGAAGCTTTGTATGAAACCGGGCACATTTTGTTGAAATGGACTGCAAGCAATTTGCCCTTCATTTGAAAAGGCTGAATCTTTCTTTTGAAGGAGATGCACTTTTTGGGACAGTTGGTAATGCTACATTTATTCATGCAGTTGAACAAACTGCCTCACTCTCCTATATGGCTTCTTAACAAGAACCATTAAATGTAACCATTCAGTTGTGAAAGTAATATTAAAAACCTTGTAAAAACAGATAAATTCAGTTTCTTACACCCTGGCACTATAATATGCCCCTTCCAGAAAGTTTCATAATAAAATGAATAACAATTCTTATCTTGCTACTTTATGGCAGAATAGGTCACATTAAATGGACTTCCAATAAATTCATTGTCCACAAATATCTCTCCTTGGGATGAATTATGGGATAATTGAATAGGAGATTGAATTTAAAAAGGGGTTTACTGTAATGGTATTTGTAGAAACAATAAAAAAAATTAACTGACGTTGTTACAATCTTCATTCTGTTCTGTTTTGGCCACTGTTTTACAGTATTTCTCCTGCCAAAGTATTAATGTGAAAAAACGCAGTTAGCTAAAAAATTTGATTTATACGTGAAAATGTAGTTTTTTGTTTATTGCATGTTTTCCATAGATAGTCCAGTGTGGTGTAATTCAACAAAAATCTTGCAGGCAAGAAAGTGTTTAGACTAAATTTAATAATAGGAGAAAGATTGCTTCTATAATCTTTGCGTATTTTAATATTATATACAATATACCTATTTATCATTATACATTTGGGGGGCTGTTTTATACATTTTTGGAATCCCGCCACAGTTTTCATTGTGTTTTTTCCCCTTGATTTCTAAAAGCTGCATCTCATCGGGTTTTGGTTGCAAGAATTTTGTTTATAAGACTTTGGTTTGAAAAACCTCAATTTTCCTTGCAATCACATTTTTTTTGTTGATAGAGAAAAAAAATCAGAAGGAAAATATGCTAAAGCAGGTTTTAAAAAATGTAGGGGAAAAAAATCACAGTCAAGAAAAACAATAGACTGCAGGAATTTTGAATCATTGCTCCTCTACCCAAACCCACCTACGAAGAAAAACTATTTTACACTTAAATTCACTGTAATAATATTTGAGGAAAATTATATCTCTCTAATATTTAGTTAAAAACAGAGATAAATTGTGCTCTTCATTCCTATGTGAACAGAATGAGAATAAACATGCAGGTTTTCTACAAACCTTTCATGACTGTGATGAATAGTCACCTAACAGTGTAATACACATCATTTATGAACTGTGTTCTGAATTTAATGTCCATCTTTCTGTTTGATTGATAGACATGTTTTATCTTAATGAATATGGTAACCTTGAAGAAATAAATTAACATGGGGGAAAATAAACATACTGTAGGTCAAATATTATGCTAATTTCCTTTGTTCTGTGCTAGACATTTTATCATAACTTAATGGCAAGCTCTGCAAGGTAACTGACTCATAAAGGGACTTATTACTGTCCTATATAGTTTTTTTTCATTTAACTTCTGTGAATACTGCTTCAGTGCAATCTGTTAGTGTTAATGAATGTATGCAAAACTCATGAATAGCTTGTAAAATATATAATTATGCATAAATGCATAATTCTGTATAGGGAACTTTTTTGTTTTCATTCATAAGAATGGGAGCTGCCAAACTACTGGCTTGCAGGAAAACTAGTAAAAAAAGCCTTTCGTTTTTTAAACTAAAAACATTAGTATCCTTACTTAGCAGTGCAGATAATTGAAGGAAGTGTTTGTGTATATGTGAATATTCCAAAGTTAATAAAACAGCATATACTTTAAATTGTGGTTGTGGATAAAGTTGTTTAGGGATGCATTGAATCCATAAGCCTCAGTCACAACTGTACAGAAAAGCTAAAATGGATGAAAGGGGTTTATTTATTAAAGATGTTCATTCAAGATAAAGATGTCCAAACATGCTCCTTGCACTTCTTCATAGTGTCATTGAGCATCAATATATTTGTCCTACTTCTTTTTCTGAATCATAGAAGAATGCACCCAGGGGCGATTCAGCAATGTGATGCAGCCTGTCCAATACCATCTCTTCTCAACCCCCGTGCTTGACTTTTTAGCATTGGAGTGGGTTGAAGGGGCCACATCACTAGTGCAGAAAGTACAATTATGCTATCTGCACTAGAACTAGAAATTCTGATTTAAAAAAAGAGAATTCCAGCTATAAAAGCTACCAGAAACAGCTTTATGCTGCCCATGGCAACCAGAGTGGTCTGCCTGAGACAAGTTTTTCAATTTGCTTCCTGGCAGAAGCACCCCTGAGTAATTTAAGGGTTCCTAAGGAAGTTTTTGTCAATTGGCACCACAGATTCATGCCCACTGAACTGGGCACCAATGCCATTTTTAATCATGCTGCGAATGATCCAATTGCCAATCTACAAATGTTAGCTGCAAATTGCACATGCAGTAGCATTTGTGTTGCCACATTGTGGAGGACACAGCTTAGTAATTAAACTGGAATCATGGGGAAAAAACATGCATCAAAAAATTGCACACTGCCATGATTTTTTGGCATAGGTGCGTACAGAGAGTTCAGCCAATACCAAACCAGTTGCAAACCCTACTTTGCTTTTCGAAATGAGAGAAATGTAAAAAACACTATTACATCAACTTATTGCATGAAGAGGTCAATTTTGGTAATGCTAAACAGCAAATATTTAGTCAAAACCTGCAAAAAATGTCATCCAAATCTTTCATTATGTACATCCCTAGTGCTAATACCACAAACTTCATATAGTTCAGTAAACTGGTCAGCGCTTCATGACAAAGACCCCCAGAAATGTTATTGGAACTGGTAAATATGCAATACATTGCATAAACTAGTTACATATATAAGTGGTTAGCATTGCGCAGAGTTTACATGATCTCCCTGTGCTTGTGTGGGTTCCTTCCAACATTTAAAACAACTTACAGGCAGGTTTCTTGTCTCTGAATAAAATTGACCATAGTGAGTGTGAATGCGATAGGGACTTTAGCCTGTAAACTACACTGGGACAGGGACTGATGTGATATACAATCACTGTAAAGTGCTGCAGAATATATTTGGGCTATATAAAGAATTATAATACATCATAATACTCTCTCTATATATTAAAATATTACATTATTTACTACGGGATCCGTTATCTGAAAACCTATTATTTAGAAAGCTCAGAATTACAGGGAGGACCATATCCCATAAACTCCATTTTAATCAAATAATTCTATTTTTTTAAATGTTTCTTTTTCCTCTGTAATAATAAAAGAGTACCTTTTACTTTATCCCAACTAAGATAGAATGAATCCTTATTGCTGGCAAAACAATGCTATTGAGTTTAATGTTTAAATATTTTGTAGACTGAGGGGGTTATTTATCAAAGGTCGAATTTCGAATTTATGTGAATTTTTTTTTACTCTAATAAATTTGAATGTACTCAAATGGGAGGTTATTTATGAAAAATCTCAAACGTCTAATATTCAATGGAATAGTCCCGACCTGAAAATTTGAATCAAATTCTAATCTAATTCGAATCGAGTTTTCCTTCCGTCCTTCTAATGTCAGGAAGGCATTAAAAAAAATGTTTCAACGGACCTCTGCCATTGACTTGTAAATGAACTTGGCAGGTGGCGAATATTCGATTTCGAACTGTTGCCATGGTCGAGATGTGATAAATCTCACATTCTAATTTAGTACTTTTAAATTTGAATTTGTGAGTTTTGACACACACAAAAAAATTGAAAATTCGAATTTACCATGCTCCTGAACGTATGGAAATCCAAATTATGGAAGGACCCCTTTTATATTAATATAAATATGTATATGCATGCAATACTTGATACAAAGGTGCTAAAGAAATCGTTTCTGTATATCGGCACAGCAGTCATTTGAGGATATACAGTTTGATCTTGTTTTTCTGTATATATGGCTCAATATGGCTCTAAATCAGTTGTGTCAGAATACTTACTTTGGAAAGAGTTCATATTATAGCCATTGCGTCTTTGGTTTTAGGGGCTGATTTTGTTTTTTAAGACAAACAATTAAAGGTTGAAGCATTTCATCAAGAGCCTCCCCATTACTATGCGCACTGTGTGTACCTCTTCACGTTCTCTTAAAAAGTCAGTTAATTCACAGCACTCCAAAAATCTTTGTCTGCTAAAGTCATTTAAATTTTGTTATTAGTGACTGCTGGAAATCATAATTCAATAAAGGCTTACTCATTTAGAAACGCTTCACACTGTGCATACATTAGGTAACTTAGGAGACGGGAAAAATATAGTAATAGCCAAGTCTGTGCAGGAAATTAAAGTGCCACTGAGCGCTCTAAAGGATGATTTTTTTTTTTTTTTCAATTTGACACTTTTGATGATTGGTATTAATGTGCTGTTTGTGGATTTTATGTTTTTGTGATGAAAGGGACCAAAAAATTCTGACATTTGTTGATTTTCTCCAAAATAATAGTTTATTGACTGATTTCATAAACAAAGTGCAAATACAAATATAGCTCAAATACAAATATATTTTTTTGGTTTGTCAGAACAACTCAAACACACACAAATGAATTTATAGATTCATGCACAATGAGCATTAGCCTTTCCTCTGGTAAAATCTCCTAACAAATACATTGCAGTATCGGCTTTCATCATATACTTATATTATCAACATCGGCTGAAGAGGGGAGCGTGCCAGTTAAAATGGTCATACACAGACTTGGTCATTTTTGAGTAATATGACCAATGGAACATTCTTTTTCTAGAATATGATTTAGTGGTGTATAATAGCAACTGATGAAAATGGATAGCTGATCAATGATCTATGAACCTTGTTAATATCATGCTGTCATTTGAACCGAGGGACATTTATATAAGTGTCCAAGCTGCCAGCAAATTGCATCTATCTTTGATTCCAGACCCCAGGCTTCCAAATTCATATTTATAGCTAAATGAAATTCAAATTTTTAGTTAGCAGATTAAATAAATAAAAACTATGTTTGTAGTGTGGTAGTGTTAGCAAAGTGCTTTAAACAACTAGTAACACCAAAAAATTTAAGCATCTTGTATGCTTTTTAATATAATGTAGTGTTATCCTGCACTAACACAAAGGGGCAGATTTATCAAGGGTTGAATAAAAAAATTTGAATGTTTAAATTCGAATTTTGAGTTTATTTTAGTGTAATTTGACTAGGGAATAGTGCAAATTCAATTAGAATTTTGAAATTTATCATGTACTGTCTCTTTAAGAATTCAAATTTGACTATTCGCCATTCAAAACCTGCCAAGTTGGTGTTTAAGCCTATGGGAGACCTCCTACAACCAAATTTGGAGTCATTTGGTAGACTTTTGAAAATAAAAAAATTTTTTTTGAAAAAACTCGAATTGAATTTAATCGAATTCGATTCGAATTTGCAGGTCGATCCCATTGACCCGAATATAAAAAATTACATTTTTTCAAATACATTTTGATTAGTAATTGTTTTTCGAATTGCGAGTTTAGGGGAGTTGATGGGAGTTTTTAGAAACTCCCATAAACTTAAAATTCGACTTTGAAAAAATATGCCCCCAACTGTGTGCTTCTTTAAACAACTATATGGGCAGCCATTAGAAATTGGGATATAGGGCTCACGGGTTCTTAGCAGATTATTATTATTATTATTATTATTATTATTAATAACTAATAAGCTATATAGAATGCAAATGGTTTAGGGAGATATACTGTGGTCCAGATGTCAATCATGGCTCTCTGGGCCTATTTATACAGATATGGAATCCATTATCTAGAAACCCTTTACCCAGAAACCTCAAAATTATGGAAAGGCTGTCTCCCATAGACTCCATTTTATGAAAATAATCCAATTTTTTTAAAATGATTTCCTTTTTCTCTGTAATAATAAAACAGGACCTTGTACTTGATCCAAACTAATAGATGAATAATCCTTATTGGAAGCAAAACCAGCCTATTTGGTTTATTTAATATAATATCATTTTCTATTAGACTTAAAGGTATGAAGCTCCAAATTATGAAAAGATCCATTATCCGCAAAACCCCAGGCCCGAGCATTCTGGATAACAGGTCCCATGCCTGTATTTATTTATATGTATACAGGTATGAGACCTATTATCTAGAATGCTCGGGACCTGGGGTTTTCCGGATAATGGATCTTTCCGTAATTTGGAGCCTCATACCTTAAGTCTACTAAAAAAACATGAAATAAACCCAATAGGCTGGTTTGCTTCCAATAAGGATTAATTATATCTTAGTTTGGATCAAGTACAAGGTACAGTTAGGTGTCCTTAAATAAAGAAACAAATCAAACTGTATCTAACTGCAGCATTGTCTTGCTTCACTTCTCTTGTACAGAGGAATAAATGAGATTGTATAGTTAAATATCTCTCTAATTTCCCTTACCAATTAGCTGACATTAGCAGCACATCATTCATTTCTGTGGCAAAAGGCTGTGATTTGTGTGCCAGATGCTTCAATTAACTCTGCTTCATCTGTTTAAGAAAAAAAAGAGAGAGAACAGGGCCCAGTACTGAACCCTGTGGTATGTCAGAAGACCAGGCTGAAAATGTTACAGCAATTCAATAAAAGTCATTCATTTAATGCTCAGCAATACTAATTACACAGCATAATAATAATCAATAATAATTACACAGCATGTTACAAAGAGATTATGAGTCCCTACCCAATGGAATTTACAATATGAATTTGGTGCCTGAAGTGCAGATTAAGTTACTTGGCCAATGCCACAAGGAATTGAAACAGAAGTGAACACTGAGGATTATTCTCAGTTCTACACAAAGTCATTTTCTATCTATAGAACTTCTTGCTATCTGGCCTTTAGCCAATTTATTGAATATATCTGGGGAACAGTGTATGAATACCTGTAATAAGTTCTATATTTAGGGGTTTTATGTTTTTATATTGAAAACGTTACAACAGAATATTAACATAAATGTATTAACATAAATTAGATTAAAATGTATTTATTTTTGTGTTTCCGTGCCTTTTTTTTTTTTAGGGGCCCATTTACTAACATTGGAATTGAAATTTTTTTACTAATCAAATTTCTTTCTCTAAAAAGTCAAGTTTTTTTATTTCTCTAAAACTCTAAAAATGCAATATTTATAAAGTGTAAACACCACAGAAAACTCTAATGCAAAACTTCAGCAATAAAAAGCAGTCAAGGTCCTATAGAAGTCAGTGGGAGCTGTCTTATCCTATTGGACATTTTTTTAATCCATTCAGATGTTTAGAGGTTTTGGGCCAAGCAGAGTGGCATATATAGGGGCATAATAAACGTCTCCTTAATTACAGGCACTGTGTATATGCAGACCTATTTATTATTGATGATGGGCAAATCATTTTGGCAGGGGTGAATTCACAGCGAAGTTCTGCGCTTCGCAGCTGGCGAATAAATTTGTGAAACTCCCACAAAAATTTGCTGGCACCAAAAAACTTTGGACGCACGGCGGAAAAGTCGCTTGTGTCAAAACCGTTGCGCGTCAATTCGGACGCCCATTGACTTTAACGGCAGCATCAAAATTGACGTGAAATTTTTCGCCGTTTTGAGGATTTCGCAGGAAATTCTTAAATTTTTCGGCGAAGTGAAACGGAAGAAATTCGCCCGTCTCTATACATATATTATGCTTTGTTGAGCATATGCATTTTGCCTATTAGCAATTTGCCACAAACTAACTAATTTGGTTATTTAATTACAAGTAAAGGGGTGCTATAGAGCTTCAATCATTTGCTAATTGCTGAGGAGTTAATGTAGCTACAAATAAGGAAAACAGATACTACAATATACTTCCTGTAGCTGTTTTCTTTTCTTTTTTTTACTTTGAGAGTGTAAAAAAATGGAAATGAAAATGGAAACCATTGCTGCTCATTATATTTCGCAGTTCAAATACAATTGACTTTGTGTGAAAAATACATATGTACTTACGTTATTATACTTTTATATTTAGGGAGTTGACAAGACTAATATTTCGTATGCTGCCTTTTTTCAGCACACCAATAGCCAAAGACCCATAAGTCATTCTATATCTACAGGTAGCCTACTACATTTGTCATCATTATTCAGAAACATATTTTCTAAATAAAATAACCTTTTTACCTACTTTTTTTTTTATAAATGATTATCTTGTGTCTATTGTATTGCAGAATTTTGACTAGTCTGCCTTTGTTCTCCCCCACCTCCTCTCTCTTGGCATGTATTGTTAGTATTCAGCAATGTGCACATTTTGAAATAGTAAAAGAATGCGATATTGTAGGAGCTTCCTACACTGCTCTCCCAGCAGGTTGCAAAACTTATGCTGTCCCCTGCTGATTTTGTACCATTAAAATAAAACTGGAAATAAAATATGTTTTTTGACACAGTGAAAAAAACAAACAAATGAATTTGTTACCACAGAACTTGGTTGTTACTGTGTTTCTAGCAGCAGAACAACTTGAATAAATCAGTTAAGAGAAGACAGCAAATTGCTGATTTTTCATTTGTCTGTAAACTTTTTTTCAGGGAGAATTATTTATATTGATTTCCTTGGGCAAATTTACTAAAGCGCGAATCGGCTAAAGCTAGCGCAAATTCGCCAGCGTGACGTCATTTCGTTACTTCGACAATTTACTAACGGGCGCTGGCGTAAATTCCCTAGCGAAGTGGACCTACTCTAGCTCTACTTCGCACCCTTACGCCAGTCGAAGTTGCGCTATGGCGAAGGGACGTAACTACGCTAATTCACTAACTTGCGCATTTTACTGAACGTTACCTCTTGTGCCAGACTTTACTTCGCCAGGTCAGACCAGGCGAAGTTCAATACAATAGATAGGAGTTTGCAGGGGCGTAACTATAGAGGAAGCAGACCCTGCGCCTGCAGGGGGGCCCAGGAGGTATAGGAGCCCCATGAGGCCCTAATTCATATACAGTTTCAATAAATATTGGTAAAACAAGTCAACTGCTAAAAATTTTGGGGGCCTGAAAAATAATTTGCTGTGGGGCCCAGTAATAACTAGTTACGCCACTGGGAGTTTGTCCAAAAATAGTTGACATTTTTTCTAAGTCCCAAAAAACACTGGTGTCTTTTACTTTTTTAAGGGTGATAGTATGAAAAATAGAGTCATTTTTATGGGGGTACCCTCCTTCCCCCCTACATTTCCTAACATATGGCAACTCAACGATACAGTGGGCACATGTGCAGGGCAGAAGAACACCTTTATTTTATTTTGTAAAGGTTTTCTGGGCATGTGTAGTGTAATGTAGTTGCTGCAGCATATACGTTCATTATATTTTAACTTTGCATCGTATGCAAATTAGGCATCGCTAGCGTAACTTTGCTTTGCCTGACGAAGTAACAGTAGTGCAACTTCGCTAGCGTTCGCCTACTTGAGTGCAACTGAATTTGCGTAGCGATGGCGAAACTACTCCTGGTGAAGTGCGGCGAAGCTGTCCCTGGCGCAACATTTGCTGCTTCTTCTTTAATGTGTTTCTGGGCTAAAAGTTCTAGCTTTCTACAATATAATATATATATATCTACAAGGTAATTGAAAAGAGAGAAAAAGAAAGCTAACCCTAAAGAGTGCACCTCCCCATCACAGAATCCGATGATTCAAAGAACAAATTAAAACTTAACTTTTACTAATAATTTATATAAAAACTGTAAGTCCAGGAAACCATTAAAATAATTGTTAAGATCAGGGGGATAAACGGACTGCAATTAAGTTATGCGATATATACAGGCCATGAAGCAGAAATTAGACCAATCAATTAGGTCTGTGATGGAGCATTGGGATAACCCTGGGGTAGGAATAGGGGTAATTAACCAGTTACCTAGAAAAGAGTGGGTATCAAGCCCAATCTTCGCTGGTTTACTTCCTCAATTCAACATCCACACCTTCACCCTCAGTTTAACCCTCCCAGTTGAATGGAAAGAGAAACGAGTGAGTAAAGTGCCAATAAACCACGTATTTACACCAATAAGGGTCACAGACCCACACACACAGTCCACCTGCGGCACACTTCCCAACCGCCGGTATTAGTCACCCCTTCACCCTCAAACAAGCCCTCCCAATTCCATAAGGGAGACGACAGAGTTGGGTTGCATCAAAGGTTGACCCACTGTATGTTTAAACAGGACACGTTGTGGTACACGTAAAATGCTCACAAGTTCTACCCCAGAAAGGCTCGTTGATCGCCCTCCCCTTCACCCACAGAGCTTCCCTCCCGGTACCGCTGTAGAGCGGTATGTTTAAACATACAGTGGGTCAACCTTTGATGCCATCCAACTCTGTAAATGGCATCATGTTGATGATTGGAAATGCTTCACACTACTTTGTACAAAGCATGATACACAGGTCCACTTGTGTCTGTAAGCTCCAAGTGTTCTAAATATTTCACGGTTATATTTGTTACACATTGGCAGTTAAAATCAACTTTAGATTGGATCTTTTTATCCAGCAAAAGTTACCATCAGGTTTTCTGTTTTTACCATTTTTGCCCCAATCTGAGTTATACAAATTATGCATCGTGAATAGAGTTTCTCGTGTTCTTTTAATAGCCTGACCTGTGCTGCTATTAAAATGACTCCTTATGGTACATACCACCACCCTGAATCCTGTAGGTGTCTCTGGTGCTTGTTCGGATCACTCTTCTTTCTCATTTGGCTGACGCACAAAACAATATGTGTTATTTATGGTGTCCAATAAATATTCACATAAAAATAGTGTGTCACCAGAACTTGCTGTATGTAACTTAAAGGGACAGACACATCTGTAGAGCTTCAAATAACCAAATGCAAACTGAAAAAAATAAATAAAACAAACCACCAAGAAAGTTTCTAAAAACAACACCATGACTTTAAAAATAGCACTTGTCAAAACCACAAAATTGTTCCCCATAAAGTAATGCAAAAAAGGAAATCCCATCTGACTACAACAAGTGCAAACTGATTTATATGAAATGTAGTTTTCCTGTGGCATGTGCCAGGCAAGAGCACTTATAATAAAAGCATGGCCTGTCACAATGATTATTACTGTCACAACAAAGCTGCAACAGGATATGTTGTCAGGAGATGTAACAGGAACTTACTACAAGTACAGTATGTGATACACACATCTAATACAGAGAGGCTGAAAGAAGAGTGACAGCTGCTATAGCAAAACCATTGACATAACTGTCAGAAACAAGAAAACCTCATAAAAAGCTGACGTAAACTTACACTTGTAATGAGTGGAGAATGTACCCCATTTAAGTAACATCTTAACCTTAAATGGATGGATTACCAAGATCCTCCTAAAAATAATACATGTTCATCCAACAAAAGTAAATAGTAAGTACAAAGACATATCTTGTTGCACCTAAACTGAATCCCATGACTTCATTTAGGCCCACTGAAAAAAAAAGGTTAAAGGGGAAGTATCGTGGAAAATTAAAGCTTCGTGTAAAAAATGAAAAGCTACATGTAAATTCAAACAATTAAAAATTCCATGTTGTTTCTAAAATAATCATGTTACCCTTAATCATCCCATTCTCACAGCAATCTCCCTCTACACGCAGGAGTCATAGGAATTTTTTGATGGACACTTAACTCTAATACATCATTGATGTGTGTTTCCTTTGCCTATATACTGTCTTCCCAACTAGTGAGTTTGACATAAAGCTGCATCTAGAGGGACAGAGCGATGAGAGGGGGATAGTGAAGAGTAATTTCATTATTTCAGGAAATATTTAATGAGTCCAAGAGACATATTATTTTGTTGTGATGACAGTTCCCCTTTAGGAAACACTGCAATAGATGTTACAGTATCTATCTATCTATCTATCCAGGGGCGCGCCGCCAAAGAGGCGAGCTGAGCCGCTCGCCTCAGGCGGCAGCGCCTGAAAGGATTCCTGGGGCGGCAAAAAGACGCTCCTGCACCTTTAAGAGCCGAATTTCCGGTTTTTGAACTGGAAATTCGGCTGTACTATTGCGAGAGAGCGCAATTGCGCTCTCCGCAATAGTGTTTCTGCCTCCCCTCCCGACGCGTAAGTCTCAGGCGGCTCCTTAGTCAGAATCGCCGCTGTATCTATCTATCTATCATCTGTCTGTCTGTCTGTCTGTCTGTCTGTCTGTCTGTCTGTCTGTCTGTCTGTCTGTCTCTCTCTCTCTCTCTATCTATCTATCTATCTATCACATCTATATATCTGTCAATGCTCTATATATCCCCTTTAGGAAACACTGCAATAGATGTTACAGTATCTATCTATCTATCTATCTATCTATCTATCTATCTATCTATCTATCTATCTATAATCTATCTATCTATCTATCTATCTATCTATCTATCTATCTATCTATCTATCTATCATCTATCTATCTATCTATCTATCTATCTATCTATCTATCTATCTATCTATCTATAATCTATCTATCTATTCTTCTATCTATAATTATCTATATCATCTATCTATCTATCTATCTATCTGTCTGTCTGTCTGTCTGTCTGTATATCTATCTATCTTTCGATCTATCTATCTATCACATCTATGTATCTGTCAATGCTCTATCTATCTAAAATGTAAATCCTATTTACTGTCTGATGACAAGCTCAAAGTTTCAGGCCTGTAAAATAAATAAATTAATTTAGCTTTGCCCAGCTTTTTCATTTTTAGTTTTCTCAAAACCTTGTGACCAAGCTGCCTGGGTTGTTAGATCTCACAAAGGAAATCAGCAGACTCCTCTGTTTCCATTTGTATCTTTGTGTGAACAATAATTAAACTGCCTATTATGCATAGCTGCCTTCATTGTGAAGGCAAAGCAACTGTCATATCATTTTAATATGTTAAATTATATGTTGTGGCAACATAATCTTATAAGTGGTTGTAACAGGGCAAGACTGAACAATAGAAGGAACGTGCATTGATTTCACACTTATAGTTAAATAGTACAAGAACAAGTAACCCCACTTATTGTTTGTTATATTACATTATGAAACACCATGCTTATCTATACACAAAACTGCTGACCTCTTTGCTTTATATATGTAAAGGTGCCTAATTTTAAATTAGAATATTATTTTGTTGCCAAATGTTCAGAATGTGTGTCAAGGTTACCTCTTAAAGTTTAACAGATGCCAAATGGCCCTTGTTTATATTAATCCAAGAACTTGTAAACCTTGCCTTATTAGACCACAGGAAAATAATGAGTTAAGACCGGAGTTTATTTGCCTGGTAAAATACTCATTAAAATATATTTGTATTAATTTTCAAGTATTGCAATACCTGATAGCATCTATTATATTGCCAAGTTCACACTAGTGTTGTACATTAGGTATATAAGTAAAAGAAAACATGACAGTGTATTTATTTATACTCAGGCTGGGCCATTGATTGTTCATTTAGTTCAGTAGTCCAACTGTGTCTGACAAGACCATTCACATAAAGTCTTACACAGTGTATAGTGCAAGTGCTTCTGTCTTTCTAATACTGATTGTAATACTTTATTACTAAAACCCTCCTTATTTAACATGAGTTCAATTAATAGGTCTTCTGCTGAACATACTTTCTGCCACTTGTTTTAATGAAAAGCAAACAATAATAATAAATGGGGCAAACACGGACAGTTAAAAAAAAGCACCATGTTCTGACAATGTTCATTACTTCCTGGTTCTTGCAAGCTAATTAATCAGCTGACTAATATTTTTTAGAACATAATAGATAAATCATACTTCCCCTTAACTTTTTCTACTGATTCACCCATCTGTGGAAGAAATTGGCGACTGAGTATTGTACAACCTTCTTAGTACAGGTATGGGATCCCTTATCCGTAAACCCGCTATCCAGAAAGTTCCAAATTACAGAATGAACATCTCCCATAGACTCCATTATAATAAAATAAGCCAAATTTTTAAAAAGGATTCACTTTTTCTCTATAATAATAAAACAGTATCTTGTACGTGATCCAAACTAAGATATAATTAATCCTTATTGGGAGCAGAACCAGCCTATTGTGTTTAGTTAATGTTTAAATGATTTTCTAGTAGACTTAAGGTATGCAGATCTAAATTACGGAAAGATCCGTTATCTGGAACACCCCATGCCCCGAGCATTCTGGATAACCCATACTTGTAACAGAAAAAGAAAAAAATATTTATTTTTCAGTTAATATATGCAAAATGGTGGCATTGCCTGCTAATACAGTTGGTCTGGACTTGATCATGATCTCCCTGATGGCATGGAGCTAGTTGGCATCTCTGTGATGCACTCCTTAGATATTCACTTACAATTTTACAGTCACATGAAAAAGTTTGGGAACCCATCTTAATTCTTTGTAGTTTTGTTTTTTTGTCATTGGCTGAGCTTTCAAAGTAGCAAATTCCTTTTAATATATACCATGCCTTATGGAAACAGTAGTATTTCAGCAGTGACATAAAGTTTATTGGATTAACAGAAAATATGCAATATGCATCATAACAAAATTAGACAGGTGCATAAATGTGGGCACCCAACAGAGATATTACATCAATACTTAGTTGAGCCTCCTTTTGAAAATGTAACAGCCTCTAGACGCCTCCTATAGCCTTTGATGAGTCTGAATTCTGGATGGTGGTATTTTTGACCATTAGTCCATACAAAATCTCTCCAGTTCAGCTAAATTTGATGGCTGCCGAGCATGGACAACCTGCTTCAGATAATCCCATAGATTTTTGATGATATTCTAATTGGGGGACTGTGACGGCCATTCCAAAATATTGTACCTCTCCCTTTGCATAAATGCCAAAGCACTTTGTTCCAAAATGACTGTGGCTTGTCTAAATGAGCTTTTGCATACAACAAGCGACTCTGTGGCGTGAGTGCAGAAAGGGCTTCTTTCTCATCACCCTGCCATACAGATGTTCTTTGTGAATTGTAGACACACCACCTGCAGCAAAATGTTCTTGCAGGTCTTTGGAGGTGATCTTTGGGTTGTCTGTAACCATTCCCACAATCCTCCGCATATGCCATTCCTGTATTTTTCTTGGCCTGCCAGACCTGGGTTTTACAGCAAATGGACCCGTGGCCTTCCATTTCCTGATTACATTCCTTACAGTTGAAACTGACAGTTTAGACCTCTGAGATAGCTTTTTGTAGCCTTCCCCTAAACCATGATACTGAACAATCTTTGCTTTCAGATCTTATGAAAGTTGCTTTGAGGATCCCATGTTGTCACTCTTCAGAGGAGAGTCAAACGGAAGCACAACTTGCAATCGGCCAACTTAAATAACTTTTCTCATGATTGGATACACCTGCCTATGAAGTTCAAGGCTTAATAAGCTATTCCAACCAAAGTTGTGTTGCCAGTAATCAGTATTGAGCAGTTACATGCATTCAAATTAGCTAAATTACAAGGGTAACCAAATCTTTGCACAGCCAGTTTTTCCCATTTGATTTAATTTCATACAACTGAATACTGCTTCATTAAACATCTTTGTTCAGAAAACACCCTAGTACTCAGATGTTCCTGGAAAATGAAAGACATACCACTGTTATCTTTTATGTTTGAAAGTGGAGTAAATTATTATGCAGGCTGAGAGGGGTTCCCAAACGTTTCATATGACTGTCATCTCAGACTGTCCCAGATAGTTACCTCTGCAACCATTTGCTGCTCTGTATTACCAGGTGTGATCTGTATAAGGTAAAGATAAAATGATAAGACATAGTTATAACCAGTGGTGTAACGACCCCTTGTCACAGGGTCTGCTTCCTCTGTAGTTATACCACAGGGTATAACTGTGGCTAGAATTTTTTTGGAGAACAGAAGAATAGGTAATTAAGGTTTTAGATGCACAATGATAATGTTTTTTGCATGGCAACCCCATTTCGGTAACCTTTACCGAAGGTAGTAGTTAAGAAAATCAATGTGGGTTGTATTTCTTAAAGTGGCAGTATATTTCATTGTTCAACATAAGCTAAATGAAACATGTGCCAAACATGTTTACCTATTATTTTAATGAATTCTGGAAAACAGAAACTTAAACTAGTTTTGATTTTCATCTTCCTTGATCATTGATTTTCATCTTCCTTGATCATTAGTGCACTCTATATAATGGATTTTTGTATGCCAAAACAGTCAGAAGACAAAAGTGTGTGAATTAAAGATTTCTTTTTTAAATTAAAATAAAAGGCAGATTACATTTTCAGCACAAGTTGAATGTATTATTCTCATGTAAAATAGAGAAAATAGGAGCATAATGTCTATTTAAATATAAAACAAACTGGGGTTTGGTAGAATTCTTTTTGTCAGCACTTAAATTCAGGTGAATTCTCTGGCAAACCAAACTGAACTAGAATTTAGCCAAATCAGTGGTGGAGGATTTGTTGTTTGATTGAACCCTAAAATTTATAATGACAATAGCCAGAAGGACACGTGTCTATTACAAAGTCATATCATTTTCACAAAATGTTTAGCATAACTAAAAGACTCCATATTCAAGTGCTAGAGCACTAACGGGTACACAATCTCACCTGCTTATTTCTAAACAACGTTAAAGGCACTGTAACACCAAAAAACAAAAGTGTTTTTAAAGTAATTCAAATATAAGGTAGTGTTTCCCTGCACTTGTAAAACTGGTATGTTTGCATTAGAAACACTACTATAGTTATATATTAGTATAAACATAACCTTCTGTGTAGCTATGGGGGCAGCCATTCAAAGGAGAAAAGGCTCAGGTTACATAGAAGATAACAGATAAGCTCTGTAGAATATAATTGTGTTCTGTTTTTTTGTATGGTGCTCTGTAATCTGTTATCCACTATTTAACCCAGTGACCTCCAACCAGTGGCTTGTTAGCAACATTTAGCTGACCAACCCCTTGGGTGTTGTCCTTGGCCTCAAGCAGGTGCTTATTTTTGAATTCCTGGCTTTGGGACAAGTTTTGGTTGAATACAATTCATGTGTACTGCCAAACAGAGTCTCCTGTAGGAGCTACCAATAGCCAATCACAGCCCTTATTTGAGCTCTTTTTTCATACTTGTGTTGATTCCCAACTCTTTTTATTTGAATGTGGCTCACTGGTAAAATCATTTAACCTGTACCCTTTAGCCCTATTTCTACTGCCTCCGTTGCTACACAACAGCTTGTTTATATACACAATAATTATGTCTTTGATGCAAACAGACCACTTTTACCTGTGCAGGGCAATAACAAACCATTATATTTTTATAACTTTTAAACACTTTCTTTTTTGGTGTTACTGTTCCTTTACTTCTACATCCTGTAGCCCTGCACCTGATTAAAATCAGACTAAAAATCTGGCGTAAAGTGCAGAGTACAGCATCAGCAGGCTCAAGGCAGCCTTGTGTTACCACTTGCCATAGGGAAGGAGATAAGTACAGGCTTCCTTGAACCCTGCACCTGCCAGCTCTCCATAGGTTAAGGGAGGGATATGGGGCAGGAGAGGGGATGCCTACATGAATACATGCCCTCCCCAATCTGCCTCTCATAAACACAGTACTGCCAAAGTCAGGCAGAGCTGTATCCATAGGGAAGTATATGTCCCAGAGCTTCATTTTGAAACTCGAGGACCTTCTGGGTTCAAAGTGTAAAGAACACTGTGGCTTGCCCCTGATTTTTGAACACTGTCCTTATTTATTATTTATTGATAACTTATTTTTCTACATCTCCCGTCAATAACAATTGTTGCTAGAATTGGGTAGAAATCATTGTAGGTATTTTCTTTATTAATGTAGTATTAAATCAGAAATAATGATGGTCTGACTATCTATATATCTAGCTATACATCTACTTTTTATAATATATATTTTTCCATTTCAAATAAAATCCCCTCCCACTTTGTCTTTAAAGAATGTGGTCAGTCGATTGACTCCTCCATTCTGTAAAAAGGTTGATGCTTTATATAGAATTCAGAAAATACACATTGGATTTACTTAGACAGGTTACTTCATTTAAAATGCATGGATCCTTTCAGCAAGCTTTTTTTTTTAAACAAAATATGAAATAGAAATGAAATTAGCAGCAAAAGTATTAAAATATTGATAGTAATCCATTACATGCCTGGGATTTACAAATCAATTATTAATTTCAAATTAAAGGTAAGAGTCAAGTTCCATCTTTTAGCATATTGCGCTCCTGACCAGATGTTTAGCAAGTTTTATTTTAGAGAACTGTACATTTATATAACATTGCATTTGTAAGAGGCTAAATGTATTTTCAGCAGCTTGAAGCAAAATAATATGGGCATTTCAAGTCAAATACATAAATTATTGAACATAGTTAATGAAATAATTACTACTTTCTATGGTTTAGCAACTCACATTTATAATACAGCACTGACCTTCAAAAATTAAATATTTCAACCCGTTAACCTGATTTCATTGTCAAATTGAAATTAAGAATTTTTTGAAGGGTATACTTATTTCATTCTTATTCAAATTTTTCGTTCTTATAGGATTTCATGACTACAAAAGTTTCTCATTTTGACAAAAGTGTGTTATTTTAAATTTTTATAACTTTGTCCTCATTCCAGTACAGGTTTGGGACCTATTATGCAGAATGCTCTGGACCTGGGGCTTTCTGCATAATGGGTCTCTCCAAAATTTGGATCTTCAAACTTAAGTCTACTAGAAAACCATGTAAATATTAAAGAAACCCAATAGGCTGGTTTTGCTTAAAATAAGGATGAATTATATCTTAGTATGGATCAAGTACAGGGTACAAAGAGTTTGATGAATGTTGGGGCCCACCTTTAGGACCATTGGCTTGGGCCTACCAATACCTTTACTCTTTAACATGATTTGGTATACACACCTTGTAGTTAAAAGAAATTGAATCAAGTTTAGATTGTACAAATGATATATGAAGTATTTCTGCTCTGCTACTCAAGTCAGGCCTGGATTTGTGGAGAGGCCACCTAGGCCCAGGCCTAGGGCAGCAGGATTTTAGGGGGCGGCATGTTGCCCAACCACACCCACATTGGTTCAGAAACACTGGGGATGCACTGGAGATACAATTGTTCGAATGCCCTTGCGGTGGCTGCCTTATGTCCGCATTGACACACATGCACTTTGCATGCATTTTTTAAGGAAATTGAAATACTGATGAGGGAAGGCCTATCCAATTTGTGAAATTATATGCCCAGTGCAACGTCAAGCCTCAGTGAACACTCCCACCTTCTATTTATATTGACCCTTTCCCTTCTGCAACCCTTTAAAGAAGCAGATTTACTAAAGGGGCGAAGTGGCTGTTGCTGGTGACAATTCACTAGAAATCCAATCCGCAAGGACATCGCCAATTTACTAACAGGCGCAGAGGACAATTCGCTATCAAAAGAGACTGTCACTATCACATGTTTGCACCTTATCACCAGATGACTTTTCGCTTTGGCGGACTGTTGTTACTCCGCAAATTCACTAAAGTGTGAATTTTACAGAATGTTACCTCTTTCACCAGAGTTTCCTCCGCCAGCTTAGACTGGGTGAACTGAGATGAAGCTATAGCCTCATCAATCTTATGTCAGTGACATCATATCCTGTATGCCCCTCCAGACATTTGAGGGGCATGGCACTTTTGTTTTAGGGTGGGCTCATGTCTAGGATATGACATCATATCCTGAATTCAGGAAATTCATAAAAGTTCTAAAAACCACTGGCAGCTTTTACTTTTTTACAGCAAGGTTGCTTTCAAAAGTCGTAGCTATTAAAGATTTTTGTGATAACATTTTTTTTCCAGATATTTGAGGGGCATGCCAAATTTGTTTTAGGGTGGGCTCATGTCTAGGGCATTAGATATGGCTCTTTGCTAGGCAGAAATGAACCCTAGCGAAACTTTGCTATGAAATGCTCGCACTGCGACGCTGCAATGCAACGCATGCAAAAAGTCGCCAGCATTCGGCTGCCGAGGCTCAAGTTTGCATTTTAGTGAATTAGCATAGTGGTAACGAAGTTGCACCTGGCGAACTGGAGCGAAGTGTGGCGAATCATTCCAGACGATAATTCACCCTTTACTTAATTTGCCCCTAAGGCTTTTTGGCTTTGAAAAGGCCAAAGCTTTATTATAAATGAAGTAATATGTTAACACAAAATTAACCATTTGAAAGTGAATATAACTTTAAATTACACATTTTAACATGAATATGTTAGCAGGTACCTTAAAGGGAAACTATCATAAAAACAATCACCCATCTCCCAGGATCCCCCCCCCCTAAAGAGTTCCAACAACACCATCACTACTAGCTTGCAGTCATCTCACCACAGGCTCTGAGCCCAACTTTGCAAGCATTCCTTCCACGAGCTATGCCAATAGGAACTACCAGATGGAACTGGTATGGATAGACAATTGAAAATAGGGGAGGGTGGGTGAGATGCTACTAATCTTGGTGCAGCTAGTAAGAGGGCCCTCCTGGCTGATGTCAGACTTCACTTGTGCTGCTCCTCTCCCTGCCTCTTCTCACATGACCCTGCATGATCCGGCTGCCTGCTTCCTTGCACCTGGCTAGGCTCCTCCCTTAATGCCAGGTACAGACCGTCCTTATTGAAATGTTATCAAACTTAAATGTTTGCTTATTTAAAAAATGTTATTGTTAAAAATTCAGTTGAGTCAAAATGTGAATTTATATTCTACTCTCCATTTGTAAACTCTCCAAAACATTGGAAAAACTTGAAAAAATGGCCAAAACTCCCATTGACTTCTACATGAACTCACGAGTTTTCAGATGGCGAAATCTGATAAACATAAAAATTAGAGACATGCACATCTTCCTACTTAAAACATTTATTTGTGCATTTTATCCACAGCAAAAATTATGTTAATACATTCAAAAACACACCACAGTGCAGTGTCTCCCCCCCCCCCCCCGGTCTGCCTACCTTTTGTCAGCCACTCCCTCCTAACAACACATGATAACTAATTCTATTATTATATTTAAGGAGCCTTACATACATGCCTTGTGGACATAAGGTTCATTTGGTTTTGGAAAAAATAATATACAGCCCACAGTGTGCAGAGAAAAGCCCCCTCTACTGTCTGTAGCCATTGCAGTGGGCTGCTATTGTATAGTTATTTTGTATGAGGGATTCTGTCAGCAGCATGACTACAATGACATCCTTTGAACACATGACCAACCTACTGCTATGACTACAAACAGCAGGGGCAGCTTCTGTCAAGTGCCTTTCTGCTGCCTGCTAGGAATGATTTGGAAAGAAACCTTACAACAAATCTTTAATGGTCATGGGTGAGTGGTTGGCAGAACTGTGAGCATGACCTACACCACCTTCAACATTAGTATGCCCCTTGCTGTCAATCTATTTATATTTATGCCTGCCTGTCCCACTCCCTGTCGATGTCATAGATGGTTGGGTTTGGTGCAATAGTGATGTGTGGTCTGCCTGTAACCCACGAGACCCATGGCTTACTTGTGGGTTAGATGGTTTTGGGTCAGCAATACACATTTTTAGAAATATGGGTGGTGGGCCAAGCTCTAGCCATAGTCCACCCTGTCTGAATGCCTTCCCCAATTTCTTCACTGGCTGTCTGCAGTTATGTCAGTGCGGGTCAGGCACCAGTATACAAATAATCATGGCTCATCAGGGCAGGTCTAGTTTTGGAGAGGGTTAAGGTTGGATATGAGTTGTATTTTGTTGACACACACATCACTAATATGAGATATTTCCTGTTCCAGTCAACAGGAGACAACAGGGGGTGATATTTAGGTGGCCGAAAAATGCAATCAGGCATTCATTTTTTTATTTTAATGTGATCCATAGCAAATTCTTTTTTTTAATAAAACACCCATACCTGTTAAAAGGGAAACATGTTTTCATACTTACCATAATTTTCCTTTACTAAAGGGCGAAGTGACTAACGCTGGCGAAACATTACTGGCGAATGGACGTTACTCTGCAAATTCACTAAGGTGCGGATTTTACTAAACGTTACATCTTTCGCCAGACTTGCCTCAGACCAGGCGAAGTGCATTGCAGTGCATAAATCTTCCTCATTCTGCTGCTTACATCATATTTTTTAGTGGAAAAAATTTCTAGAGTCCAAAAAAACGCTGGCGTCTTTTCCTTTTTTCCAGAATGATAGCCTGCAAAAGTCCTTGAATTTTTTTGGGGTAACAGGTTTCCCCCCTACATTTTCTAACATATGGAACATAAACTATTCAGTGGGCTCATGTGTAGGGCATTATAACAACTCTATTTTCTTTATTAAGGTTCCCTGGACTTGTGTAATGTAATGTATTTGCTGCAACATATACAGCCATTCAACTTTAAATTTCCTGCCGAATGAAAATTAACCTGAGCGAAGACCTCTAATGAAGTTGCACTAGGCAGAATTGAACGCTAGCGCATCTTCGCTTTCATTTGCTTACATTGGCGAAGTAACGCTAGAGAAAATTCACAAGCATTCGGCCCCCTCTACGCAACTTTGAACATTTTAGTAAATTAGCGTTGTCTGAGCGAATTTGCCCCTGGCGAAAGCCGTCGCTGGCGAATTTTCATTGCTTAGTAAATTTACCCCATGGTGTCTGTGTGCAGTTTCTCCACTGTATAAAAGAAAGCTGCCAGTTATCCCATTTCTTAAGCAGAATGGCAGCAGGCTGGTTTTGCTTCCAATAAGGATTAATTATATCTTAGTTTGGATCAAGTACAAGCTACTGTTTTATTATTAGGATCCCTTATCCGGAAACCCGATATCCAGAAAGCTCCGAATTACGGAATGGCTCCCATAGACTCCATTTTATCCAAAATACCTGAATTTTTAAAACTGATTTCCTCTTTCTCTGTAATAATAAAACAGTAGCTTGTACTTGATCCCAACTAAGATATAATTAATCCTTATTGGAAGCAAAACCAGCCTATTGGATTTAAATTAATTTCTAGTAGACTTAAGGCATGAAGACCCAAATTATGGAAAGATCCGTTATCCGGAATACCCCAGGTCCCGAGCATTCTGGATAACAGATCCCATACCTGTACAGAGAAAAAAAACAAATTTGGATTATTTGGATGAAATGGAGTTAATGGGGTATATTTATGAAAGAGTAAAGATAAAGATCGCCACAGTCTGCTATAGTGAAATTCCACCACTCTTCATTCATTTCTATGGGATTTTAAAAGGCATATTTATCAAAGGATGAACTTTCACCCATTGATAAATACTCTTTTAAATATCTCATAGAAATGAATGGAGAGTGGTGGAATTTCACACTAGTAGACTGTGGTGATCTCTAACTTCACTCTTTCATAAATATTCCTCTATGGGAGATGGCATTTCTGTAATTCGGAAATTTTTGGATAAGGGGTTGCAAGATAACTGATCCCATAGCTGTATTGCAAAGTAGCTCTTGGCTAAAAGATTACTAGTGGGCATTTTTTAATGATGCCACTTAAGAATGCAGTTATACATCAACATTAATGACCCTGTTCTTAATGCATTTCTAGATATTCTATTATTACTGTTGTGAGTATTGTGTAAAGTAAATACATATTTAAACTGTGAATAAGAAAGCAGTGAACAAACAAAGTCTTTGGTATCCTGAAACGTTCCCTAAGGACTTATTACATATCTTCTTTAGACAGCAATTATTTGCACAGGATATTATAAGAAAACAGAACACACCTTAACAAATACACAGTTTCCATGGATACAACTAATAGAAGAATAGTGTAAAAATTAGACTCCAGTCGGACCTGTCATTGTTTAAAAAAACCAAAAAAAACCCACAATGACTAACACAAGTTTACTAAAGGCTGCGAAAGGAACCACATACATGCTGTTTGTGGAAAATATATATGGCAGCAATAATAAGTTAGGTGTATCCCTCCATTCTTTCTGATACTTATGTAGACATATAGGGGCAGATTTACTAAATGGAGAATTGTCGCCAGCGACTGCTTCGCACCCATCACACCCATCGCACCACTTTGCCAGGCGCAAATACTCTACGAATACACTAATTCACAAAAATGCGAAGTTGGCGACTTTTCTTCGGCTGTGCGAGCATTTCATAGCGAAGATGCGTTAGCATTCGTTTGTGCCTAGTGAAACTTCGCTAGTGATCTTGTGCTTAGGTCAATTTGCATAGGGCGGGAAATTTAAAGTTGTATGGACGTCTTTATTATAAATGTTGCTGCAAATGGTTTAAGTTACCGGTTTATATTACACATGTCCATTGAACCTTAATAAAGACAAGAGAGTTAATATAATGCCCTACACATGAGCCCAATGTAAAATTAATGTTCCATATGTAATAAAATGTCTGGAGAAAACTGGTTACCCAAAAAAGACTTTTGCAGCCAATCCCGCTTAAAAAAAGGAAAAGTCACCAGCGTGAACTTTAATGCATTTTCAGCACACAGGATATTATGTAAATGACAGAAGATTGGGGAAGATCTAGCTGCTTTATAGCACTTCGCCTGTTCTGAGGTGGCGAAGGTAACTTTGGCGAAAGAGCTAACATTCTGTAAAATATGCATTTTAGTGATATTGCGGAGTAATGTCCATTCGCCAGAGCCAAAAGTCGCCTGGCGTTAGACTGACCATTAGCGGCGGTTCCGTTTGCTATCGAATTATTGTCTGTGCCTGTTAGTTAATTGGCGATGTCCCTGCAGGTGCTCACACTGGCGGATTGTCACTAGCATTAGCTACTTGGCTCTTTAGTAAATCTGTCCCATAGTCTGCAAGAATGCTTTAATTGACTTGGGAATGCCTTTCCCATATCAGATAGAATAACACATGTGTTTATACATGACTGGTATGCATGTTGTGTGTATTGTACCTTTCTGTATCTACATCACTGCCAGCTCAAGCAGTGCCATCCGATATTGCTGTGCTCTGTTGGGAAAGTAGAAATTGCACAAGTGGATTACCAAGGTGTTACAATATTTTCCACTTTAAATTAAACATACATGCAATGGTAGTTTTTCCTTGATGGTGCTGTGGAAAGTATATACCATAAGATGAACCATGCTCTCTTCTCTTGCTTTATGGTTTACAGATCTGGAGGTGTGCAGTGAGTTAATTTCCCCTTAAAGGTGACATGACCAGGAGAATTGTTTGATTTTCATTTAACAAAAGGGGTGTTTTTCACCTCACGTTTTCACAAAAATGTATATGTTATATTTCCATGAATGTAGTCTTTTGTTTTCTCTGATATTTATAGGTACCCAAATAAAGAATAGAAAGCTATTCGTTTGCGAATTACAAGTCTGGCTCTTTGTCTGGGTGTTTTAGTTTTTGCCTTTAGAGGGCAGTATCTTCCCATTAAAGCATCTTTCAACCCAAAACAAAGCAAGTAAAAAAAACCCCATCCCATTTCTAATAATAATTATTAAATAAAGGTGCTGGAAACCTGAACACACCACATCAACCACGAGTGAGAGCAGTGGACGTAAAAAAAAAAAAAAAAAAAGAATTCTGTGCATACTGGGGGTTTTGCTATCCAATCTTTGGAGATTAAAATGAATAAAATAGTAAAAGAGCAGGGATAATAAACAATATAGCATCCAGTGGGAGAAAATGATAATCTTCTGTTGAGATGAAAGCTAATGCACTGCTGCAACTCCAGATAAAAATATTTTGGGAGCAATATAGAAAAAGAAATAAGCTTTATTATATGTATAAGAACAAAGGAAAACGACTAGTTTCAACTGCATTTACATGATGTTGTATGGCATTTTGTTATTTTGTAACTAATCCCAGGAAAATATATTTTCTGCTTAAATCATCTTGTCTTGCTAGCTGTGCTGTATCTAGAAGATGGAGGATACCTTAGCTTTTTATATATTTGTAAAGTACATTCTGGCTTTTCCCTTGCTCTTTGTGTTTTTGTACTCACATGTAAAACTCACAAGACAACAACATAGAGCAGAAACAACATAGATAAGATGACCCAGGGAACATATTGTTTAAATGTATATATTAATATTATTAACAGACTGAACAGGCGCTGAGAAAGGGAAAGGGAAGGTGTTGGTTTGAATGTGCGCCAGCACTTCTACCTGAATAATTCATTTGCAGGCAGTGCAGAGAGGACATGTTTCCAGCTGTCTGTACTTATTAGACCAGAACGCTCCACTATTACATTTATGGGGGAGACCTCAGTGACTGTATCAAGTTGAGGTTCCACCCAAAAAACTACTCTGTGTTCCTGTTCTCAAGACTAATTTATAAAGGGCTGTATGAAACATTTAGATGCCTTATTTGGATTTCAAACATATTTTAATAGAATCACCCATTTACTATAAATCATCACCCACCCTCTGCCAAAACATAAGGCAATCTGGTATTGGAACGTACATGGTTTAAGATACTGAGAACTGCAACTCTTTGAAGTTATAATGTGGCCTATGGAAAACAGCAGCTGTCTAGCTGATAAATGGTGTGCATGCTGTTAGTGTGCATATTAATAAACCTGACCACCATCTACCAGTAAATAATAGAGGGCATAGGCTCTAAAGACAGAAATTATTTGTAGAACAGTTAACAATAACAGTATTTCTGAGAATGCAGAAGCATTCTTGTAGTTGCTATAGTAAAGAATAGGTATGAACAGAATCCTGGATTTGGTTCTAGATTTGGCTAAATCCAAGCTATCTTTATCAACATTCGGCCAAATTTAAGAGCCTGGATGAACTGAATCTGAAGCCTATATAAAAAAAAAAAATCGGCGCTCTTAATGCGGCAACAGCTTTTTCTCCTACATACAGGATTCGGCCAAACCCTAAAAAGCAAGGTTTGGTGCACCCCTAGCAAAACTTGTCTATGTAAATGGTTATCATCTGCATTTAATGAAATAGCAAATTAGCAAGAGGGAAAATGCTTACATTGTAAGAAAAATGAAATCTTTTTAAAGGGAATGCAGAATTAACATAAGGATATATACTTTCCATGTATTTATGCAGCTATTATCGGGTTTATTGCCAGTGTTCTTGTGTTCAGTGTTCTTAGCATTTTGAAATGTAAGGTGTGACAAAATGAGCAGTTTTGGGGTTAATGGATAAGGAAGAGAATAGCAGCCAGAGCCTGCATTGTATGTAGCTCACACCTGCCGCATTCTGCCTGCCATTCTTTGACTTCCATAGAAATTATAGTCAATGCCAAACTAATTTATTTAACCCTATTATACTATTCAAAGTCCAAGCCATTATCATAATTCACTGCTAAGCTGACCAGGTCCATATGAAGTATAGAAATACACTCAGCTAGAAAATGTTTATTTAAATCATTTATGGTAACAAATTTAGGTCATTAAATGGCCCAGCCATAAATCCAAATCAACGCAACATATAGTTCATTAAATAAATGCAAATGCATGGTATGGGATCCGTTATCTGGAAATTACAGGAGGGTCATCTCCATTCTTATCAAATCATTCAAAAATGTAAAACATGTTTCCTTTTTAATTGTAATAATAAAACAGTATTATGTGCTTGATACCAACTAAGATATAATTAATTCTCGTAGGAAGGCAAAGCAATCCTATTGGGTTTATTAAACTTTTAAATGATTTTTAGTAGACTTTAGTTATGAAGATCCAAACTATGGAAAGACTCCTTATCCAGAAAACTCCAGGTCCCAAGTGTAGTGGATAACAGGTCCCATACCTATATTAAGAATATTAATTATGGATGGATTGAAAATAAAACTAGGGGAATGCAAATAAAAAAGAAGGGGAGCTAAATCTATGCAACAATTTTACAAAACTTCAACATTTGCCTACATAAAAATATGATCTTCTACAGGATTGTGGCTGATGGTGAGCCCATATGCAGCTTTATTTCTCAGCTCCATATCAGAATCCTAATTTTTTTTTGCACTGAAATCAATCTTTGACTTTTCTTTTACTTTGCCCTTCCTCTATACATATACTGGGGTTCATTTCAAGTCTTTGTGCCCAATGATACTTAGATTGATAAAGTAAATCCCACTTATGGTCACTCTTCTGCCATTGCTATTTGGGCCTGGACTATAGGCCTGATTAGGGATGTAGCGAACTGTTCTGCTGCGAACTAGTTCGCGCGAACTTCGACCGTTCGCGTCCGCCGAATGTTCGCGAACGTTTGGGAACGTTCGCATTTTGAGTTCGCGTTCGATCGTTCGACCATTCGACCATTCGAATTCCTTCGACCGCTAAAAATCGAACGATTTCCATTCGTTCGAACGATTGTAAGCATTCGATCGAATGAAAAGCATTCGATCGAATGGCTTCGATCGTTCGATTCAAATGAAAATCCTTCGATCGAATGATTAAAATCCTTCGATCGTTTGAATCGAACGATTTTAGCGGGTGTTCGAAGTTCGCGAACTGTCCGCGAACGTTCGCATTTTTTGCCGGTGTTCGCGAACGGCGTTCGCGAACACCAAATCGGCAGTTCGCTACATCCCTGGGCCTGATAGATATGTGGAGATGAAAAAACACTTAATCAGGCAATAGTCCTACAATTCCATGGCTACCCTTCCAATTCCATGGCCACCCTTTAATGTATAGACATGAAACTGGCTAATGACTATTTCATCAGGACAGAGTTTTAAATTGCATCTTGAGCCTGCTCTGACCACCCTCCATGCACTACATTATTCTTTATACAAAACAGTCAGGTCTTATAAATAAGGCACCTTCACCATGAATGGTCCCTAAATAGATTTTTGAAGCCCAGTTGAAGCAATTTGGGTACATGAGATGAGCCTGATAATATACCAATATGGAATTATACATTTCTGCAAGCAGAAAGGTCAGAACGCAGACTGTTGCAGCGTTATCATGTCACAGTTTTGGGTATGATGGAACCCCAGATTTAGTCTTGCAGCATGCCACACAGAAAATAACAATATGGTGCAGGTTTAAAATGTGGGTGCTGGTGTGGGATTGCATCACTTTCACCTTCCCTTGACCTAAAATTATATTGGTTCCAGGTTAATGGGGTGTCTGATTAATAAAGAAGAGAAAGTTTACTTGAACATCACAAACTAATTTCATTCAAAACCATGGGAATGCTTGCTAGAAAATCATGTTTTGTTTATTTCACATATGCAGGTAAGAAAATGCCCTATACTGATGTTTTCAAACAAGGACAAAACCTTTGCTGTGTGTTAATGCTTTTCCAAATGGAAAACTTGAAACATCTTTATGGTCACTTGCTGGATTAGTCTGTCATGCACTCAGCAAATGAAGTGCATTCTTATGAAACAGTAAAATTACTTATTTTATGTTACTTTGCGTTTGGACATTGTCATAACAATAAAAGAAAGTTCTGGCAGCAATAGTGCTAAATAAAGAATATATGAAAAAATGAAACCCCAGACTTGTAAAGAGAAATCCCTGACCAATTATTCCAGAGATAAAAATACCCTTTTTATCAAAAAACATTTTTCTTAAAAGCCATTATGTGGTATTACAATTGATACCATTAATGTTTTCCATTCTAAAAGCTAGGAAAAAAATTGCAGCCCATGGAGGCTATAAGATGAATGACATAGTGTGAGTCTTCACTTATTTTCATTCTTTCCATATTATGCTCATTTACAGAACTTCTCAAACTTTTTGTCTTAAACCAATTATTTCATCTTCACTTCCCTTCCCACAGTGCTTGTGTTCTCTTGATGACTCATTGTTTCTTGGAATATGTCTAATTGTGTTCTCTTACAAGCTCTCAGCATTTGACCGGCAAGAGATCAAAACTCATGAAAGGGCAACAAACTATTAATAATGAGTAATGAAATGATAGTGTATTGTATTGGTGTTGCGGTGGGTAAGAAAAGACGTGCTTTTAAGGCTTTAAGTTAGCTGGGACAGCCGAAACATTTTTAAGGTATGATACGGAAAATAGTATTGCAGCAAGCAGTAAAAATAATACAAAATGATTTTTAAAATATGTAAATAGTAAAAAAAAAAAAAAGAAGCAGGATGAAGTGGGAACCTTAATATCAGAGGGGGGGTCAGCTGGTTGATGAGAACAAAAAAAAAAAAGCTGAGATTCTGTCTACACAAATGAAGAACCAGTTAATGAAGGATTCCTTCTTAATAGTACTAATTCTAGTAATACAACTAATAATGCATGGTTTACGCATGAGGAAATTCAAAAGAGACTAGAACATGTTAAGATAAACAAACGTTCAAGACCGGATGGTATTCATCCCAGGGTACTTAGCGAGCTTAGCTCTGTAATTGGCAAACCTCTTTACTTAATTTTTCAAGATTCATTGAGGTCTGTCATGGTGCCAAGAGACTGGCAAATTGCTAATGTGGTACCTCTATTCAAAATACCGTTCTCAGCCTCAAAACTGTAGACCAGTTAGTCTGAGTGATTTGTCTAAATTGGAAATCTGGGCAGCAAACTGGAAAATGAGGTTCAATGTTGATAAATGCAAGGTTATGCACTTTGGCAAAAATAATATAAATGCAAGTTATACACTAAATGGCAGTGTGTTGGGAGCTTCCTTAACTGAGAAGGATCTAGAGGTTTCATTCATGGGCAGTGTCATTCTGTGGCCACTAAAGAAAGTTCTGTCTTGCATAAAAAAGGGCATTAACTCAAGGGATGAAAACATAATTATGCCTCTTTATAGGTCCCTGGTAAGGCCTCTTCTGGAGTATGCAGTGCAGTTTTGTATTCCAGTCCTTAAAGGAGAAGGAAAGTAAAAAAATAATTCCTACTTCATTAGGTTCATCAATATGCCCCCTCCTGAAATGCTATATTTAAAATTCGCATTTTGCTGCTGTATCCGTGCACTTTCATGTCGAAGATGCGGCGCTTGTCATAGTTTGGCGCCGCCATTTTAACCTAATCGCGTCATTTCCGCCCTGCGCTTGATCCGTAGTGCGCATGCGCTCCCTTCGTGACCCCTTGACGTCATCTGAGACGCATCTGATTGCCAGCACGGAGTCCATCCTGCAATTACAGACAGACCCGCTCGCTGGATGGCTGCCTTCCCCTTTAAGTTTTAACTGTGCTCGCTCGCTGACAGTGACTGAATGAAAAGCAGAGCGAGCGCAGGAGATAAAAACGCTTCTCTTAGTTGCTTAGCAACGTGGAAGCAGGAGCGCTATTGGCTGCTTACAGAATGGGGCTGGATGAGAGAGGTCAGCGCTGACGTCAGCAGAGATCACATGATGAAAATGTCAGTACTAACCACGGAACGCATGCACAGGGCATGCACAGGGCACTGCAGATCCATTCTGCGCATGTGCATGCCCTATTCTAACAGATTTCTGGACTGCAGACAGGGTATGTCAATTTATACATGTTTAAACTTATTTCTACATCGATTGCTGGTAAAATATTAATGTAAAAACTAAGGAGGGAAAGGATACTGGCACAGATACATACTTATCATTGGCAATACTTGGAGCCTAATATCATTTTTGACTTTCCTTCTCCTTTAAGAGGCAGACTGTCAAGTTTTAGACATGATTACACTTTACAAGTATATTAGAGGGTACTATAAACAAATAGCAGGGGACCTTTTTACCCATAAAGTGGATCACCGCACCAGAGGCCACCCCTTCAGACTAGAAGAAAATAACTTTCATTTGAAGCAACGTAGGGGGTTCTTCACAGCGAGGACAGTGAGGTTGTGGAATGCACTGCCGGGTGCTGTTGTGATGCTGATTCTGTTAATGCTTTTAAGCACTGATTTTTTGGACAGACAGAATATCAAAGGCTATTGTGATACTAAACTCTATAGTTAGTATAGATATGGGTATATATAATTTATGTGAAGTTATGGAGTGGTGTTATTGTATTGTTTCGCGAATTTGCTCATCAGTATTGGTTCCCCCTCCCAACAAGTAATCAAGGATATAGAGTGTTTTGCCATTATCATGGAATAAAGCTTGTCTGAATAATAGATCCCATATAAATAATTGTTAGATAGGTTGATAGTTTGATGGTTGATATTATTGTTGATATAAGGTTGATAATAAGCACACAGCGACTTTATTGCATAAGGGCTTATGTTTTTTTCAACACAGTGAAACGTTTTATTGCCACAATTTCAAAATTATTTTCCTGTAATATGTCAATATGAATGCAGTTGCAGGTTCCCAATTGAGCACATTGCTGAGAAAACCCCAAAATCACCACCACATTTAATTTCATGGTAGCTTGAGGTTTCCCTTGAATCCATAGGCGCAATGATTTTTCATGACAAACTAATGGGTGCTTAGCACAACAAAGGAGAAATGTAAGGAGAATGTACATTTAGTCGCTCTATAATGTTCTTAAAAATGTCAATTAAGCACTCAATGTCCATTTTTCCCCAAAAAGTGCATCACATGCTCATAGTAATCTTTGCAATACAAATTCCTCCATTTAGCCACCACCATTCCCTGTTCTGTGACTTGTTGACAAAAACAATTTAAACACAAGTATTTTCACTTGCCTGGATTCTGATGTGCTGCCTTCGTTGGCCAATGAAAACTGTGCTTATGCCATTTATACAAGATTTATGTCTTGGCATCCTTAGTAGTGCAACAGAGCTTTAATATGTCAGATTACCCATTCTTAACCATATCAACTTTGCTAAATACTCTTGTCTTATAAGAGAAGACAATGTTATTTTATTAAAAAAAACTTTAAAAGAGAGAAGTAATTATGTTTTAATGTGTGTATTAGCAGTTTCTTTGCTATGACCAATATACGAGTTCATTGCTTTATTTGTACTATGTAATAGTCATTGAGAATGTTCCGTAAATGAGTGATAGTATTTTTATCTTTACTTTAATAGTACTATGTTTTTTTCTCATTTTTATCTAATTCCTAAGCCAAAGCTGCCGGTATTTGTTAATAAGGTCTCTTCTATTTGCCCTGTATTAAGGATTCACTTATTAAGGTTGTAGGCAATTAGCAGCTGCAAGGCTTTCCTAATTAACTTACATGACATTTAACATATGCAATTTTTCTCGTAAACAACCTATGCTTAACACATGCTTTGTACCCTGTAAAAGTACATTTCCAGAAGTAATACATTTGTATATGAGCAATTAATATTCTAACATACTTGCATCCCTTAGGCAGGATACATAATACACTGTACCCAAGTCACCCCTCTGTCATCAGTACATTGTAGTACTCTTTGGGCAACAAGAAACCACTGGCAACATAATGTGACACATACACAAGCCCACTATGGAAGAAGTGTCTTATAGCTTGTTTGCATATATTTTGATACAGTGCTGGTGAGTCAGTTTTTGGTAGAACCATTTTTGGTTGCAATTACAACTGAAGAAATGACATGTATTGATTTTGCCCCATTCTTCCTGACTCCATATCATTTCGATTAGTCAAACAATGCTTATGTAACTCAGTTTTCTAATAGTTCCACTGATTCCTGATTGAACTGAGACCAAGGATTTGAAGGGGCAATTGCACAACATTTACCTGTTCTTTGTTCTTAAGCAACTCCAATGTTACCTACCTAGAATTGTAGGGAGAGGGTAATTTAAAAGAGTTGTTGAATTTTTTAGCATGTTATAGAATTTGCAATTCTTAGCATCCTCAATTGGTCTTCATTTTTTATTTTTTATATTTTTTAAAAAAATGACTTGTCATCTTCTTCTGACTCTTTCCAGCTTTCAAATGGAGGTTACTGACCCCGAATGCCAAAAACGAAATTGCTTTGCAATTTTATTGTTATGGTGAAATTTTATTGCTATATTTCTATTCTGTCCTTTTCTATTCATATAGAAGTCTCTCATTCACGTCACTGCTCAGTTGCTAAGGAAATTTCAACCCTAGCAACCAGATAGCTTCTGAAACTCCAAACTGCAGAGCTGTTGAACAAAAAGCTAAATAATAAAAGAACCAAAAATAATAAAAAAGTTAAGACCAATTGCAAATTGTTTTACAATATAACTCTCTGCCACTTACTAAAGGGGTTATTTACTAAACTCCGAATGCTAAAATTCCGAAAAATTTGAATTTTTTATTATAAAATCTGACTTTTTAAAATGTATTAACCCCAGAGGATGTAAAGCTCGAATTAAAAAATCCGGCATCTCAGACCTGTTGAGGTTGCATATAAATCAATGGGAGTGCCAATGATTTTTTGATGTGTGATGGGTTTTGTGCAATACCCCGAAGTTTTCAGGCAAAAAAGCATAAGAATGCATAATGGGAGCTCAGTCAGAAGGCGTTTATTTAAATAAAGGTGGCCATACATGGGCTGATTAAAGCTGCCGATATCGTCCTTTAGACCAATTCGGCAGCTTATCTGACCATGTGTGGGGGCTCCCGATGGGTCCTCCCAATCGATATCAGGCCAAAAATTGGGTAGCTATCGATCGGTCAAGTTTGATTTTTCGTACAATCCAGGACCGTATCGGCTAGTTGATGTGGTCCTGCGACCCGTCGGCGCCCATTCGTAGTATTGTAAGGCGATCGTTCAGCCCCAGGGCCGAACGTTCGGATTCATCCGATATTGCCCAGCCGTAGGTGGGCATATCAGGTTAAGATCCGCTCGTTTGGCGACCTTGCCAAAGGGGCAGATCTTATAGTGTATGGCCACCTTTACCCAAAATAAGCCATAGATCAAATGGTGGCTCCCCAGAATACCAAAGTAACTCTGTTGTATTCAAGGTATCCTTTTACTCAATCAGAAGCAGTGGATGCCTTAGCCCAAGTTTGGAAGGAGAGCCTTGCCTACATAATACCAACTCTTCCCGTGATTTCTCTGAAGAAAATCTCGATATCTCAGATACTAGTGATAGCCATTCTTCAGGACTGGTCTTCGGAAGGCTATCAACATGGAAATATCTTCAAGGCTGAGAGGGGAAGGCTAGCAAAAGTCTCAAAGAAGGAAATTACAGCACTTCTAAAAGCTAGAAAGCCATTTACCTCCACACAACATTACAGAATATGGGATAATTTCCAGAGTACGATATCTGTATACAAAGCTGACAAATGTAATTTGCAGTTCTGTATCTGCAACTTATAGATGTCAAATGATGATGAGAGTTTTAGTTCAAAAATAGCTGAGCATCTCTGTGTTATATATACTAAAACTGTATTAATGTTCATCAGAAGTAATGAAATATATGAACTCATATATTATGACTAAATAACTAAATGTACTGGATAAGCTGAACAACAGTGTTTATCCATTTAGTAGTGCAAATGATGTGTTATGCTTGTTCATCTTTATCAGGACTAGACCAAAATGTTTTATATGGAATATATAATCGTGGTCTGATGTGAAATGAAGTCACCTGTCAGTTCAGTCATATTATGTCAGATATTTAATCACTTCTATGGTATAGTTAACGACTTCAATGGAAATGAGCAGTGGGTCTAATACCATATCTGCATATCTTGTGAATGTATGAGATTAGTGTTTTCCCTGCATTGTATACTAGGGACGTCGTTGGCCTCAAGTTTATGGTGCTCTACAACTCCCAGAGTAGCACAATAGAGATCTATAGAGAAGGAGGTATATGAAATGTTCTGAATAGAGAGTTTATAGCAATATGGAAATAGAATAGGGAAAAGGCAATGAAAACTACATTATTATAACTCCTGGAGGCCGATTTATCAAAGGTCAGATTTTAGTGGATCTTGAAACCACAACTAAACTTACTTTCTCTAAAACCATGAATGTCATGACATTTATTAAAAGATCTGAATAAACATGGTCAAGTTATGTTGCTACAAAACAGCTTAATTTTCAAAAATGGAAATATGCTGGGCAATATATTACAGGTATGGGACCTGTTATCAAGAATGCTCGGGACCTTATGTCTACTAGAAATTCATTTAAACATTAAATAAACCCAATAGGCTGGTTTTGCTTCCAATAAGGATTAATTATATCTGGTTGGGATCAAGTGTAAGGTACGGTTTTATTATTACAGAGAAAAAGGAAATCATTTTTAAACATTTGGATTATTTGGATAAAATAGAGTCTATGGGAGACTACGGGTTTCCGAATAAGGGATCCTATACCTGTATATGCAGTTTATGCTTATGTTATAAAGAGAGCATGGGACCCTATCCCTTTGCTATCCTTCTTGCTATTTTTTTTAACTGTTTTTATTCTTCTTTAATTTCTTTAATTTATTTTACTTTCTTTAATTTTGGAATAGCACATTTTACACTGGCGGTGTGAAGCATATCTTTGCAAACAAAACAAAATGTATGCTGTGCATTTACATGTTTTTTTTCTTCTTTTATTTTTTGAAAATAAAAAATTCTTAGCGAAACCCCCCCCCCAAAAACCTCTAAAAGTCCAAATTGATTTAAAACAATAGGATCTGCACAGTTCACATTGACTTCTATAGGACCTCGACTGCTTTTACCTGGCAAAGTTTTATATTAGTTGGTTTCGTGGTTTTACACATAGGAGGTTATTTATTAAAGTTCAAGTTGTGTTTTCAATGAAAACTCGAGTTTTCTAGTTGTTTTTTTTTGGTTATAATTAACATTTTCAGGTTAAAATACTTTTTTAATTTTTTTTAGAGTTTTTTTAAAAATACTCAAATTTTTTTGAGATTTATTATACCCCAATTTGAAAATACACCTTCTAAGTCATGTAGGAGTCAATGGCAGAGGTCCCTTGAACTATCTGAAGTGTGATGTTCGAGTTTTTTTCAGAGGGCTTGACCCGAAAACTCGATAAATGTAAGGGTTTTTTTGCCAAAAATTGATTAATTCGATACATAACCCCCTTAATAAATCTCAAATTTTTAGAGCTTTTTAAAAAAAATAGTAAAATTAAGAATTTTTAGAGATTTGTGAAAAAATGGAAATCCGTGTAAATGGGCCCCTTGGAGTAAACTTTTCCAACTTCTGGGGGGCTATTTATCAAAGGTAGAATGTTAGAGTTTTATTATACCTCGAATGAACTCAAAACTAGAATGGTTTCTTATTTAAGAAAAAACTTGAATGGAAAAAACTCAATTATGCGATTTCAAGTTGCAAAAAAACCAAAAACTCAATTTAATCGAGTTTTTGATGGAAAAAAAAAGGTCGAATCGATCATGTTTTTGGGTAAAACCCCTCCGAAAAAACTCAAACATCATGAAGACTATTAACATCTTCTAATGGTTCAAGGGGCCATGCCATTGACCCCTACATGACCTCAACAGGTTTTAGATGATATAATAATCAACTCAAAAACTCGAATTTTCGTGGAATACACAACTCGAACCTTAATAAATAACCCCCCTGGTTGCCTACAACTACTTTTTATCCAAATAGAATGGCTCTTTTGCACCTCTAGCTCTCCAAAGTAGGCATCTAAACTAAATTACAGAAAGATGAATCTCAAGTAAGACTTATCCCTGCTAACTCTGTAAACTTTGTAAATAAAACAGGCAGCATTTTTATATGAGGACAATTTTGCACTGATTGAGCTGCCCTATGGGTAATCTGCGCTACCAGTGGGTATCAAATTTCCCAAAAACACTTTTTTCTTACATTCTAATTACATTTAAATTATAGCATGTAAAAAAACTGACGAAGGCATTGAAATAAAAAGGCATCTTCGGGAGAATTGATGCCTGCAGTAGGACAGATTTCTCATGGGTGACAAATCTCCTAGTGTGCCATTGCTTTTAAGAATCCTAGGTGGCTTTAAATCTTGATAATATCCTGGAGAATGCTGGTGAAGCAATACTGCTATGGAATGTCCCCTTAAGAAGACTAAAAAAAGTTGGAGGGCCAATGTCGGCCTGTTTTATCTGGGCCCACTGGGGCTGCTGCCTTAAAAGCCCTCCACCCCAGCCATGGAAGCCCCAACACAAGTGTGAATGCCCCTGCAACACGCTGCTGAAGCCACACCAGTAACTTTCTTGATGTTGCTTGAAGCCTCTACAGTCAGATATTCCTTTAGGCCAAGCAGAAGTTCTGGGGTCATGGGGCCCATGAGGACCAGGGCCCACAGGGTTTTCTCCTGGTACCCCATCGACCCAGTCTGACTCTGGAAAGAGCTAATTTACAACTGCAAAGCAAAAAAGAGCACACATTGACAATATTCACAAATGTACTTGCACTCATACATGCTTCTTAACGCTAATGCACCGGCCCAGCCAATCAAAATAAATTGCATGCATACGTGCAAGGGCACCCTGGAATTAGTGGAAGCCTGCATCACTTGCACATAATTTATCTACTACGAATATTAATTTGTATGTATGGATGCTTTGTTTTCATTTGGAGGGGTTGAACTTGATGGACTTTGTCTTTTTTTCAACCCAATTTAACTATGTAACTATGTAACTATTCGTAGTAGGTGCCAGCTATTATTCGTGAATTCTGGGCAAAAATGGGTCCATTATGGGTCCAAAATTGTGGCGATCTTGCGTCCAAAAATGTCACTTTGCATATTATACTGCGTTTGTTAATGAGTCCTGGAGTCGGTCAGTGCTGTGCATTAGGGATAACACTCCTTTTTTTCATGTGTAACAAAAAAGATTAGGTTGGGAGGGTAACTGTACATCAGCTCACTTTAAAGGCGTTAGCCCCCCGTACACAAAAACATATGTTCTAACATATGCATTCCATATATAATATATCCTAACGGCTTTATGAGGATCTGCCTGCGCAATGTTAATAACAACTGGCCTATAAACCTTGAAGAAATTTTATTTCACTGTAGTGTTTTATTAAGTAATGCAGCTTTTCTAAATTTCATTTCCCCTTCGCCTTAAAAAACATTTAATAAAGCGCTAATAACACGTTATTAAAAGCCTTTATATTTTCTTATGTTTTTCAAAATGAATTAATTACACCCATTAAGTAATTCGTTTGGACACATGAGCAGAACGCAGGCAGATTAAGACATCACCATCCATTTTATATTGCTGCAGTCAGAACGCAATCATGATAAAACAGCAAAGACAGAAAGGTGAAGAAAGTAAAGGCAATATGTATATGCCATCGTTTTCCTAATTTTTATGATTGTTTTAAAGGAGCTTGAAATGAAAATGTAATTAGGTTTAAAAGACAGGATGTATGTTCTAAGTGAGCAATGTCTTGGTTTTATAGGGCACAGCCGCATTTCAGAGGTGGAATCATTATTGTGCATTTATCATCATGGAAATGCTTATTCTGATTTTTCTGCCCCTTTTAATAAAACAGGGAATGAATTAAAGAAAGGGCAAGGAAAAAGCCGTGTGTGAAGGGCAGCTATCACTTGCCCTTGCTTGGAAAAAGACTTTCTCTATGGGATTACCTCCCCTTTTATAACCTATCAGTCGTCTGATCAGAAATTCATAATGCAGGCCATCTATTTCTCAGCTTGGCTGGGGCTGCATGATTGAATTTAAATAAGCAAATGCCAGACTTGAGCTTTGACATTCTTTCTGCCTTTGCCTATCTTTCTCTTCCTTTTCTACCATGCTAATCAGAATGTCTTTTATTATCTTTTACCCCTCCACACAGCACCATTTTTATATTCAACACCCCAAGCATTAAAAAAAATTCAGCAACTGGACAACCAGGAGCCTTTCAAGTGAAGGACAAAGGGAGGAACACACAGAATAAGGAATCAGAATAACCAATTATAAACCAAAATATTTTACAACTGGGCAACTGCATCTTTTTTTGTTTTTGTATTTTGGCTTTTATAATTTAAAACCAGACATTTTATTATTTTCATCATTCTGTACCTATAACTAAATCACATCAGCCAATGGAGAAAAAAGATTGCAATCCAAGAAAATAGCAATATTCTTTCCTTCTGTAGTCCCCATTATTAACTACTGTAGCCTAGTCAAAACGTTTTTTAAGGAGAATGTCAGAAATTAATTTAGAAGGATGGTTGAATATCCTTAGATCTAGAAAATTAGAGGACAATGCGATACTTAGGGGCCGATTCACTAAGCTCGAGTGAAGGATTCGAATGAAAAATACTTCGAATTTCGAAGTATTTTTTGGGTACTTCGACCATCGAATGGGCTACTTCGACCTTCGACTACGACCTTCGACTTCGATTCGAACGATTCGAACGAAAAATCGCTCGACTATTCGACCATTCGATAGTCGAAGTACTTTCCCTTTAAAAAAAACTTCGACCCCCTACTTCGGCAGATAAAACCTACCGAAGTCAATGTTAGCCTATGGGGAAGGTCCCCATAGGCTTGCTAAACTTTTTTTGATCGAAGGATTTTCCTTCGATCGTTGGATTAAAATCCTTCGAATCGTTCGATTCGAAGGATTTAATAGTTCGATCGAACGAAAAATCCTTCGATCGATCGAACGAACGTTTAGCGCTAAATCCTTCGACTTCGATATTCGAAGTCGAAGGATTTCAATTCGAGGGTCGAATTTCGAAGTATTTTTTACTTCGAAATTCGACCCTTAGTGAATCTGCCCCTTAAAGTGTTAGGTGTGATCCACAAAACGGGTGCAAAGTGCAATGCTTTATTCCCACAATGCACCTTGTCCCAGCTCTTTTGCTACTGTTGTGTAATAGAGGAGGTGCATGAGTAGGATGTTGATGCCCCCTTGGAGGCAAAAACTGTGTTTTGAACCATATGCATCAACTGATACAAGGTACATAGTGCATAGAATAACCCCCCCCCCCCGTACCTGCACCTATCAGACAGTAAATGAGCATTTAAGAATCCTTTTGCATTGGCTAAAACTAAAGGCTACTGGCAAATTAAATCTAGAAATACGTTTTCCTTTCTTGTAGATATCCTAGCATGGTTGTATGTGATGGAGCCTGTAACCTAGCTAAATATGAACATAGGAGACTGACAAGGAAAGTGATTTGACTCCACTGAAAATAACGCAAGTGTTATCCATGCTTATGGCCAGCCATTTAAAAGTTTTACTATGAATTCTATCCATTTCCTAAGGTGTAAATACTGCAGGTCACTTACAGAGATTTTCACTTGGAATTAAAGTCTGTTCTGACATTGGCAAAAGAGAAAGCTCTACTTCAATAGAACAATTTAAGGTAGACAGTCACCAAAAACACCTTACACACAGAAGTTAAATTGGGCATTTTTGCAATTGTACTTTTCTAAAACAGTGCATGTGTTTGTATTCAGCCTGTTAATCTCATTACTTTCCAGATATCTGAAACTCTGAAAGATGTCATAACAGTCCTGAATTTTAAAAACCCTGCTTTAACATGTGCTATTTGCAGCAAATCTGTATTCTCCAATCATTCTTTTTCATTGACAGTGAGTAGGGGGTGAATAGAGCCTGCAGCATACGGCTTTAAGTCATATATAGTAAGCAAACTGTTGGGTAGAACAATTGAGTTCATGCAAGAAGCATGATTGATAAGGGTATATGGGACAGATTATATGTGTCTGGGCAGATAAGATTCAGTGCAGAAAAAATGTACGAATATACAGTTAAGATTTACATATGTAGAAACATTTTTATTAACTAGGGGATTAAGTTAAATGAATCCCTGGTGGAGAAGGATCAAGGTGTGTTTGTTAATAATAGATACTGTATAACTACAGCAATCTATAGTATGTCAGTCTATGCCACTTAAGCCAGCAAGATATTTTCCTGCATTAAAAGGATATAGACTCAAAGAACTATATTCTATTTCTGCATCTTTATGAAAGGCATAAGTATTATATATCATTTACAAAGAAGACATTATGGAACCAAAGAGACAGGGAAGAAGATTAACAAGCTAAAATGAAAAACATCTAAGAATAATTCAACATCCTGGAAAGGGTTAATAAAAAGAAAACAACTATGGAAAGAGCCTACAGAGAACATGGGTATATTCTGTTCACTTGAAAGAATGAAGGCTCATCTTCAGTTGTGAAAAAGGATTCTCTACTTTGAAAACTGGTGTGCAAGGCTCTGCTGGCGAAAGACATGTTAGCGGACACAATTCATTGTTTAAAGGGATACTGTCATGGAAAAACATATTTTTTCCAAAACACATCAGTTCATAGTGCTACTCCAGCAGAATCCTGCACTGCAATCCATGTCTCAAAAGCGCAAAGAGATTTTTTTATATTCAATTTTGAAATCTGACATGGGGCTAGACATAGTCAGTTTTCCAGCTGCCCCTGGTCATGTGACTTGTGCCTGCACTTTAGGATGGAATTACTTTCTGGCAGGCTGTTATTCTCCTACTTAATGTAACTGAATCAGTCTCAGTGGGACTTGGCTTTTACTATTAAGTAACAGGGAGCTGTTTTCTTGTGTTAGGGAGCTGCTATGTTGTTAGGCTGCTGGGGGGGGTGATATCACTCCAACTTGCAGTACAGCAGTAAAGAGTGATTGAAGTTTATCAGAGCACAAGTCACATGACTGGAGGCAGCTGGGAAATTGACAATATGTTTAGCCCCATGTCAGATTTCAAAATTGAATATAACAAAATCTGTTTGCTCTTTTGAAAAATGGGTTTTAGTGGAGGATTCTGCTGGAGCAGCACTATTAACTGATGTGTTTTGAAAAAAACATGTTTTCCCATGACAGTATCCCTTTTGAAGACAGAGAATTATTTTATATTACATGCAGGTTTCCCATGGCATAATTATAGAGGAAGTAGACTCTGCAAGGGGCTGGACCATTTTCATGAATTGAAGGGGGGGGGGACATGGAGGGTGGTAGACTGAGTAGGAGTTTCTGTAGTTATACCACTACAGGTTGCTATGGCCAGGAGATATCCCATGAGAGGAAGAAATGCTCCTATATGGCTTTGCATGCTATATATATATGGTGATATATTACTCAAAGGGTGAAAATAAAATGTAATGCAGTTCACCAGAGGGAAATTAAACAGCTCTCTTTTCACCTATATAAAGGTTTCAGAGGACTGATTATCAAAGAGTGAACTCTCACTTTTACTTATGCCCAATAAAATTTTTATACAAGTGAACAGAGAGCTGTAAAATCTCCCTCTGGCAGAGCCATATCTACCATAAGGCCTATGCCTAGGGCATCAGCTTTAGATGGGCTTCTATGGGTACCCATACGTAAATGCAATTGGCCCACCCAGCCTGCTACTGGATACTTCTTGATAAATTCTGTGTCAGAGCTAAACAGTGTTGTATCTGTGTACCATGTGCAGACCAGATGGACCATTATTATTTTTATTAATAATAGACCTGTATTGACTTGACACTGTACAATAAATGGGTTTAAATGACATCTACATATTTACCAACCGCTGGGAATAGGGGGCAGGTTGAGGTCCGGTGCTTAGCCCCGTTAAACCCATTGCTATACTGTAGTTAAATAGTTATTTGGAATTGGAAAAAAAGACTGCACACTCACAAGTGTTTAAAAAGGGAGTTGGCAAAACAGTGAAATTCGCTGGGAATTTGCGCCTGGCAAATTTATTTGCTCATCACAGATTGCTCAAATTTCAAACTGGAGAGCTGATGAAAAAAGATCTAAATAATTAAAAGCCAGTAATAAAAAATGAACACCAGTTGCAGGCTCTCACTGCTTGCATTATACTAACAGTTGACCTACACTATGCTGTTAAAAGATCAACCAAATTATTTTTCTATTGGCTTTAAGGGACTCATTTCCATTTCCTATTGTTAAAAAGGTTTAAAGATATCTTGCCTAAATTCTTTGGAGCGTAACTCTATTCACTGGGAACAGGGGTGGCAACAAAGGTGGCTTGGTGGGGGTTAGGGTCAGAGGTCATCAACTATATTAAGGCCTGATCAATATCTCACACTATTAGCAGATTACAGAGGTGCAACCAGTGTCACTGGCACATTTCCTCTATGGATACCAACAACAATAGAGTAACCATGTGGGAAAATGATGTTTGTGCTATCTGTAAGCAAATATAAAAAAAAAACATAGGAAAACAAAAAGATGTCATTTTATATGCATTTAAATACAATATATGGATTTAAATATAATGTGCTTCAGAAACACTACTATAGTGTACATATATGCTGCTGTGTAGCCATGGAGGTAGCTATTCAAGTTGAATAGCACAAAAAGGCACAGGTTTACACAGCAAATAACAAATACACTCTGCAGAATATAATGGGTTCTTTCACAGGAAGATAGGCCAAGTAAAATGGCATTCTACAGGATTGGAGAATAAAATCCTTTCTCATATAAAATAGGACATTTGTTGCCATTAAATTGTTTATTTTCTGGGTATAGATGAACAGAAACAAACTTTACATTTAAAAAAACGTTTTTACATTTAAATGTTACTTGTCCTTGCTCTACTCAGGCCCGGATTTGTGACGAGGCCACATAGGCCCGGGCCTAGGGCGGCAAAAAATAGGGGCGGCATGCGCCGGTGCTTTTTCGCTGGCGCGCTGGGAAGGGGTAGTGTAGGCGGGCGCTAGGACCTCGTGGCCGCCTGGTCGGATCGCGCGGCCTAGGGGCGGCCGGGAAACAAATCCGGCACTGGCTCTACTTACTGTGATCCTGACTCATGTAGGTGTTTTTTTAAAGTTATTGGTACATGGTACATATGGGCCTATTTAGTAAACCTCAAATCTTTTTTTTTAAGGGGTAAAATCCAAATTTTTATAGGAAAAAAATAATTTTTTTTCGATATTTGTTATGCTCCAAAGCTGCCAAAAATCCAAATCTGAAAATTCTTTAGCTAAAACCTGTCAAAGTCATGTAGAAGTTAATGGCAGATGCCCCTTTTGCAATTGAAAGATATTACTTTCCTTCATGATCTAAGTCTGTTTCGGACATTTTGACACTGGTTTTTGTTTGAAAATCTGAAAAATGTGTGGTTTTCGGGTGACAATTTGAAAAAGTTGCACAATTTTGTCACAACTTATATTGTCCGTGCAATTTTATTTGAGAGATGTAAAATGTGCAAGCCACTTATACCCTTAATGGGACTTCACTAGGCAAATCCATAATGGAAAGGATCTTGGATTCCTTGTAGATAATAAACTTGACGGTAGCAAGCAATGTCAGTCAGCAGCTTCAAGAGCTGTATTAAAAGTGCTCCAGTGCTCAATCGGTACATTATTGAATTAGAGAGGGTACAGAGAAGGGCAACTAAGCTGGTGAAAAGTATGGAAAATCTCAGCTATGAGACTGGCCAAGTTGGGGATGTTTATGCTGGAGAAGAGGCACTTAAGGGGTGATATGATAACTATGTATAAATATATAAGGGGATCATATAATAATCTCTCTAATGATTTATTTACCAGTAGGTCCTTCCAGCTGACACAAGGCCCCCCATTGTGATTAGAAGAAATGAGGTTCCATCTAAATATTCAGAAGGGATTTTTTACAGTGAGAGCTGTGAAGATGTGGAATTCTCCCTGAATCCATCGTATTAGCTGATATTTTAGCTAGCTTTAAGAAGGGGATGGATAACTTTTTAGCAAATGAGAGAATATAGTGTTATGAAAGATAACTCATAATACAAGTTGATCCAGGAACTAGTCCAGTTGCCATCTTAGAGTCAGGAAGGAATTTTTCCCCCTCTGAGGCAAATCGGAGAGGTTTCAAATGAGTTTTGATCAACTGGATCAACTAGCAGGTCATACATAGACTTAAAAGGTTGAACTTGATGGACGTGTGTCTTTTTTGCAAGCTAACTTACTATTTTACTATGTATGTACTAGTTTAATATGTGGAACATACCAGACCCCTCAAATAACATTTCATGTTCCGTGTAAGCTCTTGTGAACAGGGCCTTCCAATTGTATTTTTATTCTGTATAATGTGTCAGGTTATTATAAGTGCCCTATTTGTTTTAAATACAGTATAGTAGTATGTAGATATTGGTTGGGCCACTAATGATCCTGACCACACATAATGCAAATAGTACAAGGCTATTTTAAAGGTACTGTTCATTTAAGGCCAACTTAAAGGATGCAGGCTTTCACCAGAAATGCAGCATTCACAGTGGAGGTAGGAAGTACAAAGTATACCACTCAGTTGAGAACTGAATTTGTCCTTCTTAGAAAAGTCACTTACACTAGGTTGGCAAATAGACTGTCCACAATCTTTCTTCAGGAGAGAATTTGATCTAGAGACCACTGAATAGGGTAAATGTATAAACTGATATCTCACACAAACATATTGTGGTGAGAGCAGGTACATGGGAATATGGGAGAGAATTGAATAATTGAATAGAAGAATATTGATATGGATTTTTTTTGTGGCTTAAGGCAAGGGCAAATTATGTATCTGCATTAAAATACACATTTTAAAACTGCTGTGTAGCTGTTGTATCTTCAAGTTTCCTATTTTAATTAAAGGGATACTGTCATGGGAAAAAATTTTTTTTTCAAAATGAATCAGTTAATAGTGCTGCTCCAGCAGAATTCTGCACTGAAATCCATTTCTCAAAAGAGCAAACAGATTTTTTTATATTCAATTTTGAAATCTGACATGGGGCTAGACATATTGTCTATTTCCCAGCTGCCCCAAGTCATGTGACTTGTGCTCTGATAAACTTCAATCACTCCTTACTGCTGTACGGCAAGTTGGAGTGATATCACCCCCCCCCAGCAGCCAAACAAAAGAACAATGGGAAGGTAACCAGATAACAGCTCCCTAACACAAGATAACAGCTGCCTGGTAGATCTGAGAACAACACTCAATAGTAAAAACCCATGTCTCACTGAGAAACATTCAGTTACATTGAGAAGGAAAAACAGCAGCCTGCCAGAAAGCATTTCTCTCCTAAAGTGCAGGCACAAGTCACATGACTGGGGGCAGCTGGGAAATTGACAAAATGTCTAGCCCCATGTCAGATTTCAAAATTGAATATAAAAAAATCTGTTTGCTCTTTTGAGAAATGGATTTCAGTGCAGAATTCTGCTGGAGTAGCACTATTAACTGATGCGTTTTGAAAAAAACATGTTTTCCGATGACTGGATCCCTTTAATGTTAATTAGTCTTGTTCAGGACTCTAAATCCTGAGTTGTTGTAAATAGTGTATTCAGTTAGGGTCTCTGACCACTGTGACAGAATTCTGAAGATAGCTAGAATGTTAGCCAAAAAACTTAAGAGAAGGGAATCAAATTTTATTAGTACTGTTCTAATATTATACATTGCTTGCAGGCACTTTTATGAATTTTTTTAAATGAAAGTGTTCTTGTAAAATACTGATGAGTAGTGGTGAAGCATGGGGTTTATTTCTTTGTTCTACTTTGTGGCCCTTGGCCCTTTTCCAGCCCCTATTCATTGAAGCTGTTCTATGTCATTGGTTTAAAGGGGATATTACATTATTTATCAGTGGGTTACAAGTTTTAACCCTTCTTTGAAAAATACGTTTTTGAACGATAAATGTAGCTGATATTAAAACTATTGTAAAGCTTCCAATGAGGATAAAGTATATCTTAGTTTGGATCTAGTACAATGTACTGGTTTATTATTACAGAGAAAAGGGAAACCATTTTTAAAAATTTTGATTAATTGGATACAATGAAGTCTTTGGGAAATGGCCTTCTCATAATGCTGAGCTTTCTGGATAAATGGTTTCTGCATCATGGATCCCCATACTTGTACTCAGTATATACAGTATCGCCAAACAGCACAACACAATGGCACAATATAATGTTAGTGATTATGATTAGTAGAATTATTCCATCCTGTACTTCCCAGAGGAATTTTCTGCATTTTATTTCTAACATTAACATTGATATTAGGTGTGGCTAAAGGTTTGTCTACTAAATGCTTATAGTATTTATCTAAGTTAAACGCTTGAATAGGTAATGCATCTATGCTCATGTTGCTGGTGCATCCTACGAATCCTATCCCATTTTAAGCTCCATGCCTTCATATGCTTTTAGTAAGGCTATAGAGTAGGTATGATTCAGCCTCCAATTTCTTCACCTTATAGCTGTAAGATTCAGTAGGTGTCTGTGTTACACCCCATGTGCATAATTCAAGGAAAATTGTAGAATCAATACAGCTCCAGACAGTAATTTTAAACTGCAATGTGTTTTATTCAGCAGTGCAGGCACACTACATGTTTCGGGCGGAGCCCTTTATCAAGTGTGATAAAGGGCTCCGCCCGAAACATGTAGTGTGCCTGCACTGCTGAATAAAACACATTGCAGTTTAAAATTACTGTCTGGAGCTGTATTGATTCTACAATTTTCCTTGACTTTTAGTAAGGCTCTATGCCTCCAGCTCATCTTGTACAGTACATCTTCTTTCCTTCAGGTTGAGAGCTGCAAAGCATTGTGGAAGGTGGGGGCACCAGCGTCACCCTCATGCATGAATGCATGTCGCCTGTGGGAAAGGCAAGAATGTTGCATTCAGCTTACTCTGAATTCAACATAGACTTTTCCTTATTAAAGGTAAGCAAACTAATTATGGTGTTATTTGCTGCAATCCTTGCTTTAGCTAAAAATTACTTTTGTTTTCTTGGGAAAAGCATGACCCTTTAGTCTGATCCTCCTCCATTAAAACATCAAGAGTTTTTCAATATCTATTTTTACAGGCATAAGGCCACTACTAAAGGCATTATACCATATATAACTTTGGTAGGCTTACAGCAGAACTTCCATTTGCTGAAATACAAAATACAATGGAAGTTGTTGGAGCATTTCAGTTGTTCGAAGCATAACGAATGTATTATTATTTCATTTTTTTAAACCATAAGATAAGAGCTAAATTGTGAACATAGGTGTTGAAATGAAGAAGCGAACACGCCTATAGCAACCAATGAGCAATTAGCTTTGAACGTTCTACTAGTAGTTGGAAAATGAGCCCTTGATTTTACAATAGCTTCATCCCTGCACATTTTCATGTTACAAGTACTGTAGTTGCTACAAACACTGTTTATTACCCTTCTTACTTTTCTAAGGGCTCTTACAGACAAGCGTTTTTAGCTGCGCTCCCCTGCGATCAGCCACAGGAGAGCACAGGAGTAGATGCACTGAATTCTTTTCAATAGGGCTTTACTCAGACAGGCGCATGTAAGTGCAACATGCTGAGTCCCAACCTGCGTTCGGGGTTTACATGTGTCTGTATGAGTACAGCCCCATTGAAAAGAATTCAGTGCGTCTACTCCTTCGCTCCCCTGCGACTGAACACATGAAACCAGAACGCAGGGGAGCGCAGGTAAAAACTTTGGGGTATATTTATCAAAGAGTGAAGTTAATAGTGAAGTTCTGCCACTAGAGTGAAATTCCGACACTCTCCATTCATGTATGTGGGATTTTTATAGGCGTATTTATCAAAGGGTGAACTTTCACTTTCACCCATTGATAAATACGCCTTTCAAAATCCCATAGAAATGAATTGAGCTGCGGAATTTCACTCTAGTGGCGGAACTTCACTCTTTGATAAATAAAGACATCATGTAATATATCTAAGTCTTACAAGAATATAGGGACACTGAACATGAACCAGGAAATGCACTTCTCCATGCAATGAGAAAAGATTATGGAATGCTATAGGATTCAAAACAACCCAGACAAGTTGCTTAATTAATGTATCAACACAGTTGGTTAAACCCATATTAATTCAATACTTTCCACCCCTCAAAAAATATACTGGAAGTCTGGTAGCAGAATATCTACTTGTGGAAACATTCTGAATTACTACAGGTTGAATAGCCTGGCAGCACCCATAACAATATCAGAAAAATAGATAGGGGGCTATGGCAATGTATTTTATCCTTCTACAGATCAAAGGACCCATATGCTTATGTGTACAGGGCCAAGGTAACATTTTGCCATAATGAAGCTCTGATGCTGAGACAGTATCTCATCTTGAATTTCCATTATCATCTGAATTCATGGGTGGAAAACAATGGATAATCATGTAGCCCATCATGCAACCAAACATTATCAGTTAGAAATGAGGTCTCTAAAATAAATCATTGGCGGGATGTTTAGTTGGGAAGCAAAGTGATGGCGTTCTGACAAAAATCATGTGTAAAATCCCATTGATCAATATTATTTCTGAGATGTTACTCTGATAACGGAAACTGGGAGCTTTGATTTCTACAGCCCCCCTCTTTTAAGATTATCAAGTTATGATTATGATTGTCAAGTTATGAATTATATCTATCCTGCGGTATATGCACCAGATTTCCCATTCTACTCAATAAGAAATTATTACCAGTATTTCCCTGAAATAACTGCTGCAGTCAAAATGCCCTTTGTGCCATTGCCCTTAGCCTCCTCCCATTAGGTTCCCTTGGCCAATGGCTCATGGAGCGATTGCAGGCACTTAAGTGTTAAATAGCCTGATTGACAATTATAGTACATTGTTGCTTATAAAATGCAGTGCTTTCTAATTGCTGAAGAAACTGCTGTTGTGGAAGAACAATTTAGCTAAAGACATTCAGCAGACTTCAGCAGCAGGCATCAAAATGAGCAGTGCTAGGAAAGGACAGATATTTTTAAAGTTAATTAAGGAAAACTTATTTGGATTTCTTTGCTCTTTATATTTGATTTCCCTGTATCAGCATAGTGACTGCTGTTTGATCTGTACACCAGCTGTAAGCTTGAGATCAGCTGTGAGAGACCCTTGATACAGCGCTACCGTAATTAGCCTAACAAGTGTGTTTATCGCTGTTCTAATTGGCAGTAATTGTAGGTTTGCATTCGTGACGGTATACATGCAGTAATTAACCTGCATTGTTTCAAATTGATCCATGCATATACTATATAATCATTTCTGTTATTTTGCTGGGATTTTAAATGTGCCAACTTAAACAAACAAAATGCCAGGAATGATCATTTCAGGCAGAATTGGTGTACGTACTTTAACTCTCTATGTGGAGAAGTTAGGGATCATTTTTTCTGGGTGGTACAGAGCTAAAAACTATTACTAATGCCATTCAGTAGTGCAGGATAGGGTTTTCTCTACTTCTATCATACAAAATTGAATATACTACTGATGCACAGAGATGGTACAAGCTGCAACAGGCATTGAATAAACTATATTTGGCATAGGGACTCTTAACATCCAGTGATGTGGGCTATATTTTATATATTGTCATATATAAATACTTATTAGGCATATTTTTTAACTAGGTTAGCCAAGATCTGCAAAGCTATTCTGGGTATGAGTCCTAAGGAATGGAATTTTGCCCTCAGCAACAAGAGCAAATATATAACTTATTTGCCAATTTTGTATTTTCTGATAACTTTTGTGAATGTATCCACATATATTTAATGTTTTGAAATGTGTGATGCAGAGTAAATAAACAACAATATATATAGTGAATAAAGTACCCCCTCTTGTAAAATAAAAGGATATTATAATTTACCGAGGAGTTTCATGACCATATAAAAGTACCAGGCCGAAGGCCAAGTGTTTTTATACAGGTCATGGAACTCCGAGGTAACTTCTAATATCCTCATATTTTACAACTGGGGGTACTTTATTTATTATAAAACACAAATTTCAATGAGTCATGTGACTGAAATGACATCAGAACTCACCGTTTATAACTGATGACATCAGAACTCACCATTTATAAGGATATAATTTACAATATATTCATGGCTTTTGTGTATTATACCTGTATTTGTGCTGAGTTCTTTCTTAAGAAAAAGCTGTGAATAAATAATTTGCTGTTAATATTGTTAGGGGTTGCTGCAGGGAAATCTGTCCCTAATCTCAAAACAAAAGTCACTTGCCTGAAATCTCCCCTCTACCCCCCAAAATAAAAAAATCAGCAGAAAAGTCGCTTGGCTCCTCGGCTCTGACAGAAGGTTGTAATTTCAGTATATTAAAACTACATACACAGGCTGCTGTCTTTGAGACACCTGCAAATCCTCTGGGACTCACTCAATAAGCAGCCAAGAAATGAACAGCACATGCAGCCTTCTGGATTACAATTTATCAGTGTCTCATCTTTGAGATTTGCCTTCTCAAGGTAACACGTGTAGAACCATAGCATTGTGTCTGAAAGAGTTTTTATTGTTTTTAATATGATTCGAATGTTACCAGCTTATAAAGGAACATGTGGCTTTATGTGGCATTTATTATTATTGATATAAATCCATAAGATGCTTGGAGCAAATATTTGTCATTCCTGATCAAAGAACAAGGCAGACCTGCTATAAGGCAGGTGTGAGCTGTAGTTACTGGTTTGGCCCCAGCCTTTTAGGGGACCTGGAACAGCTTCAGAGGGAAATTTAACAAGTGCTGTTACTCCCAACAGATGCATCTCTTTTATGCTGTGGGTTAGTGTAGGCGATTAGGCTGGCAGTCCTAATTCAGGCCCCACACAGGCTATTTATTCAGAATATAAATATGTATCACAGAAAAACCTAGTTATGAAAATTATATTTCAAGGGTAGAACTGTCCATGGTGGAGCAGTACAGAGGCCCTGGAGCCCAGAATACTGAATAATATTTTTTTTTTCAGGAAGGAAGGGTCTGTACCATTGTCTTGCACTGTGGCCTTAAAATGGCTTGCTCTATTACTGAAGAGTGTAAATATAAATTCAATGTCTGCACATGTCAAACATTATATCTGGCTTCTAAATGGATTTTGCAGCACACATTTTACAATATTATTTAAGGATACTAACGATATTGGATCTATTATCCTGGATGCTTGGGAGATTGGTTGTCAGAATAAGGGATCTTTATGTAAGTTGGATCACCATACCTTAAAATCACTTATACATTCAATAAACCCCAATAGAAGTGTTTTGCCACCATTATGGATTCATGCAGCTTAGTTAGGATCAAATAAAAGTCTAATGGATATGGTCTTTCTGTAATCTGGAGCTTTCTAAATCACTGGTTTCCCATACCTATAATTCTTTCGGAATTCAGGAATCTTAAGCGTCAAAACCAAGTCCTTGTTTTTCGTCATCTTTGTGTTTTCTGTAGAAGACACATATGTAACATAGTAACATAGTAAGTTATTTTGAAAAAAGACACACGTCCATCTAGTTCAATCTTTTAACTTTTTTTAACCTGCCTAACTACTAGTTGATCCAGAGGAAGGCAAAAAACCCATCTGAAGCCTCTACAATTTGAGGTGGGGGGGGAAATTCCTTCCTGACTCCAAGATGGAGTCCCTGGATTAACTTGTACTAGTTCCACTAGTATTCCCTGTGAGGCTAGATTTATTATTATTATGTATAAACTGCAATTTTAACTGCAAGTGCCAGCAAATTTACACAGCACATTACACAAATTATACAGCATTTATATCAGTAAAGCTTACAGTCTAAATTCATACACAATCACGCTCAAAATCAGGAGCAAATGAACCTGCCTACATAGAAACTCATTTGCAGATAGTGCCCTTATTGAAAACTTGGGATGCTAGTAGAGTAAAATAGAAGTACTACGAGTGGTGTGGTGAAGTGCGGGTCCAGATTTTCTGGACCCACACCTGAGCCTAACCCACTCTCACCCAACCTGGACCCAGCTCAGCCTGGCTTGGCTCCTCCATTTAAAGACCCATGCCTGCCCAGCGAATCTATGAATGGAGGAGCTAGAAGCTGGAAATTTTAGGCCGCGGGCAGGGAGAGCAGCACTCAACTTGCCCACGACCCAAAGACTTGATGCAGCAGTCGACCTGAACCTGCCTGATCTGAGGGTAAACCTGTGTGGGCTGCAGGTTTCGGGCTGGAACGCACATCACTACAGTGGAGTAGCCAAACGTTACTGGGATCCACAACAAATTGAATTCAGGGCGCCAAAACATCAGTAAGTTGTCTGATGGATTGAGCTCATTGATTATGGCCTTACTGGGCCCTCTGCATGACTGGGCCCCCGGTTAACCGAGTGGTCTGCTTCCTCTGTAGTTACATACCCGAGTACTACCAATGAAGCCATAGTGCTGCCTACTTTTAGAAGCAGCTTTGAACCCAGGGAGGTTTTATCCACCGCTGAGAGCAGCATGTGGAATTCATAGCCTCAAAATAAATCAATCTAAGTCTAAATAACTCATTAGGGCACATTTACCTTCCCTGGGGGTTGCTGCTCTCTGCACAGAGAACAACGTCAGGAGAGGCAAAAATGATGGCCGGTAAAAATTATGTTTGATGCCAATATTATTAATAGGGAAAAAAAAATATAGGAAGGCTGGTATTGTTTTCTAGAAAAGGTGGCAACCCTACTCACCCCTCAGTAATACACTATGAAAAACACAATCAGAGCTGTATAAGTAAAGGGAGATGCAGATCTCTGCACTCCAAAACAGAGTACACCGGCTGGTGGCTGTATACACAGTGCAACAAAATGCAATGTGCACTGTGCTAAGTGCAAAACAATGGCCTTTTTTTTGGCAGTTTCAACACTGAGTGGTGCATTGTAAATAAGTAGTCTCACCAAAGCAGGTAGAACAGTTGCACAACCTTAAGCAGATCAGCCTGGTGCACAATATACTCTGGAACAGGAAAAAAATCGTCACAGAGGCATTCAAATTGCAGGGTACACCCTATTAGTTTATTGTCCATTTTTTTCCTGTTCCAGTGCATTGTAAATAAGCCCTATTGTTCTTTACCTTAGATTGTATTGTTTATTATAAGATGCATGACATCCACGGTACCTATTTGGATATTATGAAACACATTTTTATTTTTGTCTTTAACAATTGTCTTTTGCAATTACAATCTTACAATTTATATTTCCAAAAAAAAGTATTACATGTTCTGCAAAAGGATTAAACTTTAGGGTAATGTGAAATAGTGTCGCTTGCATTGGTGATACAACAATGAGTTTTTCTGATAGAGAATATGACATTTTACATTCCTGTTTCATACTATCCAACAAGGGCATTGGCAGGTTTAGTTTAGTTGTTTTTTATGTAAATATTACATTCTTTGTGGCTGGGTGTCAGGGTGCTGACTGCTGGCATTGTGCAATTTATAGTTCTAGGTTGCTCTTTGATCTATGCCCAGCCATGTGTTAACAACACATGAACATGTGGCACTGGCACAGCAAGATGAATTTGCCCCAATGGGCAATAGGTTAAAGTAGTCTTCTCTGAAACTCAAATTTTGAGGAATTTATTTAGAATATATTTAAAAAACAATAGACCTAAAGGTACACACTTGCATATTCATTTATTTTTATATGTATTCACTCAGGTGAATAAGTGCTAAATAGTGTGCATGCACAATACAACAACCCCCATACAAAATATTCCAATTTAATGCATAACCTTCACAAAAGGAAGAATCTGAGCATCGAGCCATTTTAGGCTAGGGAGAGCATTTGCCTGGGGCACCTATACTCAGAGCCTGCCCCTGACAAGAAAATAGCCTTGTTAAAATTACAAGTTCACTCTGATTGCAATTTGTGATAGGATATGACTTGAAATCATTTTTTTTTAAATTTTGGTTAGCGTTATCTAACCTACAGCCCATCAGTCTCTATTCTCTAATTGTCTATATTAGCTTTATAATAGGTTGTATGATACAGCTCCTATTATATAGACTGCTCATGTTAAAATATTGCTTCATGATTTTATGGTTAATGTATTGCAAAAATCTTCTTTACACTAAAATTCTTGATTAGAGGTGAGAGGACGAGAAAGATAATTACTAACAAGCTGTTTCCTGAAATTATCACAATATTCTGAATTCTGAAAGAGCTTTATTTGATTTTACATGTCCCCAAACTACACATTTGGTTTTTTTTTTAATAGCTTAAAACTGCAGGAAAGGAAGGAAAAATAAAGAGCTTCTGGGCTTGTTTATTTTACTTGATATATCATTTGCGTTAGTTGAACTACAGGTCACTTCCGTTATATTTTAATGTTAAATGGGAAAGAGCACACATTAATTGAAACTTAATTTGATTGGGGAGCGGGAATTAATATGTACCGTTTACTATAAAAGAGAGGGCTCATGTATGATTCATGTTACTGCAAATTTTTCCCAGTTTCCATGGGCCAGGGAGTCCCTTAATGTAATGCACAGGGAATGCACTGAGCAGTAAAACAACTCTCTGTCAGACCCTTAGAGGGCAATGCTTTTCCACCAATATCATTCCATGGCATCTTTATTTGCATAGGATTTAAATATGTTGTGCTTTTTTCATGAAGTCTCTGACCTAATATTTCTTCTTCAATTGGTTATAACACTGATCACATGAAGAGATGTAAGCCAGTATATAATACAGAGCTAAACTGCTTATCATACAATGACAAAGAGTACTATTATCTGGCTTAATACTTATAAAATCATATTATTAAAGTGTGAGACCTGCTGGCACACTACATATGCAGAACAGGCTATATATATATATATATATATATATATATATATATATATATATATATATATATATATATATATATATATATATATATATATATATATATCAGTCATTATACGTGATCTGTGTTCCAAAAACCTGTTATCCAGAATGCTCTACAACCCATCAATGCCATAAACAATTCTTAATTTCTGTTTGATTGACAGAGTACTGTTTAAACGGCTTATTGTAGATAAGCTCCAAAGCACAGAAAGACCTGTTATTTGGAAATCTGCAGGTACACACATACATTAGGGATGCACCAAATATATAATTTAGGGACCAATTCCTCCTCAAAATATTTTTCAGAATACTGAACCGAACCCAAAACAAAACTGGCATTTAAAAATATTAACTAAAACAACACATTTTGCGTCATCTGTTCAAATGGTTACCACCACAATGTATTTATTGCTTTGAAGTGACATGGCATTAAGGATTCAGACTTGGGCGGATCATATTTTTGCAAAAAAAGCTCTGGGACTCCGGAACCAGATCCTGTGCTTGTCAATGTAACTGAAGTGACATTGAATTTTAATATTTCACATTTTCCACTCCAATAATAACGTCTCATCAACGGTAATTTTTATTTCTTTGAACAATGAGACAGTCTAAACAAGGAAAGGAAGACGTGGCAGTTGCCTATGTGCTCACCTTATTAGTTCTAACATGCTGGTTAGCACTGGGTCACCTCTGCACCTCTGTCTTCCCACAGCAGGGTCACTCATCTCCAGGCTACATTTAGGAGGAGGGCTTGCACAGTCTCTCATCTCATTTGCTTCTCTTGCTCTTATTATTTTGTTTGTCCCCTCTCATATCTTCCTGTGCGTGCCTGACACAAGATTTGAAAAATTAACCCTCTAGCTCCCAATATTTTCCTCTATTATACTCTAATGCTACAGCTAGCTCTCTTGGTCTGCCCACTTATTTTCTTTGTTGCCTAACATTGTTTTGCACTTGTGCTTCTATCAGTTGCTTAATTTATTATCTTAGTGTACTTTATGCTTATCAGCAAAAAAAATTTCCCGCTCGGCAGTCTCATTGCTGTGTGAAAGATACCCCCACCTTATTTCTTCATTTGGCCAAATGATTATATTCAGTACAAAGCTGGTTTTCCAATGTGTTAATTTAGAGATCACGAGATAGAAAGCAGATAGATTTATAGATAGATGATAGATTTATAGACAGACAGATAGATGCTATGGTAAGTGTAGTCCCAGACTTACCTGATCATATGCAGCTGTATAGAATTTTTTCATTAGAATTTATCAATCAAAAGTCTAATCAAAAACATGCTATTTAAATACATGTTAACTTTACCCTTCTAAACGTGTGCAAAGGTAAAACAAAAGTGCCCATCTACCCAATCAATAGAACATGTTTGAGAGAGAGAGAGAGCGAGAGAGAGAGTGAGAGAGAGAGAGAGAGAGAGAGAGTGTATACAAACATATATACATATTTAAATAAACACACATATCCGGAGATAAAAAAACGCATTTCAGGGAGAATCAACCTCAATAAGGAAATAATAAATCAAGAAAACACTGTAATTGTTATAAAAATATAGGAATCTATATAGGGGTCCATTTGGATCACTGTATTGTTGCTCTGCTTGAAGTAATGGTTTATGTTCATCAACATGGATATTTGAAACAGTCCTTTATATACAGCCTGCAATGCTGGAGCATATTCTGCCTTGTCTTCAAGCTAGGGCACCATCATTTATTTTGCAGTTTTCAAGTGACTGGGACGACTACCATGGTCTACATTTCTATAGCTCATTAGTTCTAACGAAAGAAACAGTAAGACAGGAGGCCAGCTAACAGTGGATTGTTCTAGTAATAAAATTCCTTGGTCTTCTTCAGCAGCGGGAAGGCATAAATGAGCAAAATCCTGATTTTATTGAAATGCATATAATTCATTGCTTCTCTTTCTCTGCTCTCCCTCCCCCATGTTCCTGTCCAAAAATGAATGCAGTGAAATACTATTAGGCTGTCTGGTTATGTATTTTTGATGAGCCCATACAAGACACTGGCTGACCCTGCACAGCTCATGTAAGAACCATGCTGAAGAAGCTTTTCATTTAAGTTATGCTTTCCAGTGTGGGTGACCTCTATTAAATAAAAAGGGAGCAAACAACCTTTCCTGTGGCCTTCCAGATCTTTTTTCTTAAAAGATTATATTTTATATCGTCGTGTGCATTAAAGGAGATGGTCCTAACTTTATTGTTGAGCATATTCGCTTTCATTCTTTTCATTTTATATTTGCAACTTGTGGGGAAGTATTCAGCGGGGATAAAAATGAGGATTTCATTTTTCTGTTGGTTTGGCTAAAATGCTGCCCCCCCCCCGTCTCCTGTGGTCAGATTATTGAAATTACCTGTTTTCCAAAGAGACAAGGGATGAATACAAAATATTTCTTTCCACATTCTACCTAACACAGCAGAAAGACAGAGAGAGAGAGAGAGAGAGAGAGAGAGGGAAGGAGTGAGAGAAAATAATGTATCCAAAGATGTGAGCCAAGAGTTCTGTTTCAAATAAAAGAAAGAATTTTTATTTTGGCATTTGTGTAACCCTTGGTTAACATCTACCCCCAGATCCACCCCCTCCTCTCTCTATCATTAGCATGAAACTCAGCATCTGTTTAACTCATGTCATGCCTTTTCTGATGCATTCACTTTTTCTACAATTTCTATTCTTCTATGAAATCTTGAATGATGAGCGTATTCTAGAACAATACAAACGCACACGCTCATTAATCAACTCGTAGAAATAGCATTTTCAATTGATACCACCAATGTGCAACTTCCACGCATGTTCCATTTTGTTTTTATTTGCGATTTATTTTCTTTTGAAAAAAAAAATATTTGTTAGTGAAATTCTTCCAACAATATTTCAGCCATTATTTGTAGAGCATTAAGCTGTGACCCACCCCACCTCCTTTCCTCCCCCTGGAGCTGTAGACTTCATGATGCCTTGACTGCTAGCTTAACATGGAGTTGTCTTTTATTTATTTATTTATTTTTTATAAACCCAGTCACAACAGAGAAAGAACAGGAGGAGGAGGAGAAAGAGAGGCGAAATCTAAAAACCCTGAAGGACTGGTCTCTAAATATCTAAAGAAACCACAGGGAATTCCTTTTAAGATCAGCAGAAAGCAAGTCATCTGCGGTAAGGTTGTTTTTGGCTTCTATCTTCATTGCATTTTATTTCTTCCACCTACTTTGTTGTCTAATTGAGGCTCCTTCAGAGGACTGAAGATTGATGGGTGGGGAAAGCACCTAACTTCTTCCGTGCTTAAGTCATATGAGGGTGGTACTCATGTAAATATGCAAATAGGGGCGGCTGGGTTGCGTTGTTGACACGTGTATGTGTTGTATGCCTCTCCCCTCCTCCCTGTCTTAGTGTCTGATCTTCAACAGATTGCAGTTGTTTCTTGTGATAACCAGCACTTCGCACTGAAAAGCAAAATGTAGAGCAGGGGGGGTGTAAGGAATATTATGGGGCTGCAGGGCATAGTTTCTTGACATGATTGCTGTGACTTTCTAATATTAATGTGCAGCTTTTTTCTAGCTCATTTGCATGTCAAAGTAGTGAAGGTGTGAGACCAGAGATTAGTATTGAAATGACATAATGATGTAATGATTAAAATGTGATGACTTATGTGAGCAAGCTGAGAGGCTGGTGTGGATGGGGAGGCTGGGAGAGAAAGCTCTGAGACGAACGGGAGGCTTTCTTTGATTGATGTCAGAAACATCATAATGCATTTCTGTATTTATATTTCAGTGACTGGGAGAATTGCAAGCTACCTTAAAAAGTGATCTTTATATGGACACTGAAAATCCTAAGAAAAAAAATTCTTTATGATCTGAAATTGACCTGCAACAAAATCTGTGTTTTCATTTGCTTTGTGCTGTAGTATGTGATTTTTCTATTTAATAAGCCTAAAATAAAATAACATTTAAAAAAGGCCCAAAGTGCTAAGAACCTAGTACTCAGTCTGTGGCCTGTAAGTTATTTAATTTTATTATAGGTCTTGGAATATATTTCTGCTCCTTAGACTTTAACGCACACTACTAAGCAGTCTGTGTTACACGGGTTTTTGCTTTAAACACATCTAATACTCTGGTGTTTATGACCAGATCAGTTATGGCCTGACTGATCTGCAATACGTGTTCATATATGAATCTGTGGAATATGGAAGGTGTTGGTTTACTATATGCTACTGCACAGGATCCTGTGGAAAACAGGATATCCTGACGTGACAAAATCAGGAATTATTATGGAAGTTTCATGCTATGCAAATATCCTACAAGTAAGCATAGAGGTTTATTATGGACATTCTGAGTCATTTTGTTATATGATCCTATAACGATATATTTGTATATTTTAGCAAATCAATCTAGCCATGCTGTTGGCCAAATACTTTTTTCATTTCTCTTTTTTTTTCGATACAGTAGAATTTAGATTTATTTAAGACTTTTAGAAAACCTTATTTGAGAACCAGCAATTTCAGCTTTCTATGGCCGGTCATTGTTAGGTATAATTCAAGATTCAAGGATATATATGAAAGCATTTGGGCTTTTGATGTGTAACTGCTTTGCTTAATTGACTCTCGGCTGTACATCTTACAGGCCAAAGGTTGGAAAAATAAGTGTCGGCCTTGATTCTCAGAAGCCTTCACCTGATTTTTACTTCAGTTATGTGAAGGGATGTTATACAGTTCTCTTTGCAAACTACCGTGCCAATAAAGAAGAAAGGCAGCAATGAGGATTGGTGCTATTGATCTGCCCAAGGGAATCATTAGGCATCACTATCAATCTACAAATCAGTAGGCCTGTGTTACTTGCTTGGGCAGTCATTGCCAATTTGTTCCTATTACATAGCTGAGCCCGGAGGTGTTTGATGAGCAGATCTGGTCTTAAGCTCAGCAAAACTGAGAATACAGGCTATATTGCTAAAATGTTTAATGCAGTTCCCCCCTTTAGGTTCAAAGCATTCTATTTGTGTGTGTGTGTTTGTGTGTATGTGTGATTATGCTTTACCACACAATGACCAACTATGCTTTAGTCAAAGCTTTTGTATTAAAAAAAAGGCACATCATACAAAAATATATCTGCCTCAGCATGTCTAGCTCATTTGAAAGCGCACCCAATTTCGCAAGGTGCATGGATTTTTCAGTTGTCCCCTGTTTTCCTTAACAAAAAAAAAGGGCCTTGAATACCACAAAAAATGTTATTTCCTGAAAGAATTCCATCCTTCGTTATATTTCAACAAACACACACCACCCTTCGGTTTCTATTCACAGCGCAGTCATATACATTCACTTTCAAATACTGCCGTTTATTTTAAAAAAATTCTGATGCCTCAGCAGTTTCTTAAATATTAGACCAATGTTACAAACCAGATTAAAATTTGAGCTTTACATTTTATTAAATGCAGGCAGCTCTGGGTGCAGACTTTCAGGGCATATAGAGATGTGATTGTCAAAATCCTTGGTTCTTTTTGAATGAATATAAACAGCACGTGTGGGGCCATATGTACCCTCTTTAATGCAAAAATATAAAATTCAGTTTCGGATACAATCACACATAGCTGTGAGGCAAAGTGACAACAATGACAAATACTGCATAAAACAATAGCTCAAAGCCTTGGCTGAAGTGCTTACAATCGGAAAATCTCTTTATGTTTTCAGGTTTGACCTGAATCACACCACAAAAAACAGACCCTGAATTCTTCAGTATATTAATAAACGTACTTGTTTTTATGTCATGACTCAAATCACGTTATGTGTTTGTGCGTTTGAAGGAAGCCTACTTCTTCTATAAACAAATTTTTAAAAAAAAATATTTTATTTATAAATGTATCTACAAACAGCTGCAAATTGTTATCAAAGTAGAACCATTGTCTCCCCCCTCCATCCAGCTTCGATTCTGAATAAAGTGTTATTAGGGCTTTTAAACCTGTTATTTTTCTTGCACACAAAAGCATCGAGGAAACAAATTGTGGAAGCTCTGCTTATCAGATACTGCTGGAAAGAAGCTGTGCTTTTTAGTGATTCCGATGTATGAAACACTTGGTTCAAAAAGAAAAAAAAATGTCTGCTTGCTCTCATTATTAGAGCATGTGCATTGTTAAAGCACAATTGGGGCCCTCCTTCGTGTTTTTTCACTTTGTAACGAAAATCCTGAATGGGGCACCTTGCGGTTTGAAACTTAAGCAACTTTTATTCTTCTGGCTTTTTTTATTGAGAACTGGTGCTTCACACAATTCTAATTGCTAAGGCAGGAAGGACTGCTCCCTTCACTCAGACTGCATGCAAAGGCTACCGTGAAAAAAAAAAACATAAATCATTTTGAATATTCGTAGGGCAAACATCTTATTTAAGAACACTCTGCTTAAAGCAAATGTTACAATCCATATATTTTTATGTGTCTAAATCTATTGCAGTTTAACATATTTTTTATAGGTATTGGTAAGCTATACTATATATAAAAATATTCAAGTGCACCATGATATCTATAATATATATATATGTCTTGTCAATTGCATTCTTGATTCCTTGATCAGTTAAATCATCTATTAAGCACACATCTATATCTGAATGTAAATATTTTAATTTGATACATTTTTAAATGAGCAGTATGTGAAGTTTTAAAATAAATATTCAGTATAGAAATAAATACATAATAATTAGTAATAATACCATTGCTAATATCATTCAGGGCAGTTAGGAATACCTGGCTAAGATTACCCCCCACCCTGAAGCTTTCTTCTATGTAAATTATAGATGAGAGATAAGCAATGACTGCCAAAGATTCTGTTATTTATACTTCTAATATTAAATGCACTGGCAGAATTATGAGCAACTTCTTATTTTCCATTGACTTGCCCCATATGCAATTATTGTCATTGACAAAATGGTTTAGGTTTAAGAGTGTTTTATATTATGAATGGCAATGCTGGGTGGTTCTAAAACACTGTCTGTTTATTCCTACGGAAGATATTATTATTATTATTAACATGTATTTATATAGTCTGCTGTTATCATATCAAACACAGTATATAAAATATTAAAGGAAAAGGTAATATCAGAAAAAAATAAATAAGAATTGTTTAAATGAAGGAAGATTTTAAACTGGTTTATTGAACAGTTGGTGATAAAAATCCATTCCTCGAGAGTAGCAGATCTTTGTGCCGTGGCATGGGCAGAGCTGTCACATGAATGCAATTTAGAATATTCTATGCCCAGTCCTGTTGTGCAACTCCTTCATGTTTTTTGTTGGGATAATGATTTAAAGAATATACATATAAAGCTGGCCATAGACTCAAAGATCCGATCGTACGAATCGAAGATTTCTTACGATTTTCGGACCATGTGTGGAGAGTCCCGACATTTTTCGTCCGGTAGAGATTGTACTGCCGATCGTCCGATTTTCAGTGGGAGACTGTCACTAGCTTTGTCGGACATAGATATCGAACGATTGCTGTCGGGGGCAGAACATCGGCTGATCTGTTCTTTAACTATTTTATTTGATCTGAATGGTAAGACTTTTGATCTGAATGGTTAGTGGCGGGTCGGGAGATGGGAAAGTCTGATAGTACGAATCTTTGCGTCTGTGGCCAGCTTAAGGGACATAAGCACTCTTCCCAGATAGTTACTATAACAGATAGTTATCAGACAATTTCTGCTCATCGAGTGTCTGAACAAATATAGGCTTGATAAAAATATGTATACACCTTCTTCAGATCATGCTACCCTTTTTTAAGCTGCAATAAATTATGCTGTTTTTTTTTAATTTGAGCAAAAAGGGCACACACAAATAGCAAACAAGAAGACCATTTTTAGTTAATTATACTAACTGTTTGGATCCCCTTGAAAAGGCAATTTAGAGAGAGCTTGCAAAGATACTCTGACAGTACAGCCTCTTCTGTTGCATTTTGGACTAAATAATATATTAACACAAAATATTTGGCAATATATTTTTGAAAGTTTTGGTTGTCCAGGTTATCATCATCATATTGGAGCCTGGAGGCTTTGCTATAGGGAGCACTGCAAAGACTTCACAATTGGCATGACACAGTCAGATGACTTTAGGGGAAGTAGAAGGCTGCCTGCATTGACCATAATGTGGCAAAATCCAAGGATAGGAAACCAGAGGGGTAGTCTAGGCTCATAGGTGTTAGTGATCAAGCAATCACTTGCAGCTTATTTCACAGACACATCCAGTTCAACACTGAAAGACCTTTGATGGTAAACATCTCCTGATTTGCCATTTTAAAATGTCTCTTTCATTGTTGATTTGCCTATAAAACCTTGAAATATAAAAACGAGCTGGACAGGGCTTTGAAATTTTTGTTAGACTTAATAGACCTACATGTTTTGATGGGCGCCATAAAAGATGTTCCTGTGTTATATGAACCTAAAGACGTCCATCAACACACGGTGAAATGGGAAAATATTTTTTTTGCACCTTATATTAGGCAAATGGAAATTGGTGGCATTTACTGGTTTCTGAGGATGAAGTAAATCAGATTACACAGTACAGTAACCCTGCCAACACTTTCCCCTTTCTTCCCTTGTTCACACCCTCACTTTCACACTGTGCTTCATCTCTTTCCTATAAACCATTTTCAAGCAGGCAGCACCCTTCCCTGACACTCAATAAGATGTAACGGCAAATGTTGCAGAAGAGTAGGAGTGAATTTCCAAATACCTGATCCATACTGGATCTCCAAAATCTCATTCTAAAATGGATTATTATTATTGTTATCAGCATTACATATTTTTAAAGTACCTACATATCCTGTACAGAAAGGCAAATACTAATACAGGAAGTAGAGAGGGCCCTGCTCATTAGAGCTTACAGTCTAAAAAGGATTACCCAGGTTACCCCTTTCTTTAATATATATTATAAAATAAATGTAATGTCAAGTCTAATGCTTGAGCACCAGGGACAAGCCGGTGTGCTCAAACTTATTTGTAACATATACTGTAAGGGTTCATTACATGGTGATTTCAGTAACTGGAGCTAATGAAAATAACTGATCAAGTTATTTCTTTTATACGATAGAAATAAAAAGTTGATGAAAATAGCAACGTACTGAACAGAATGCGAGCTATCTGCCCAATTTAAAGGGAAGGCAGATGTGAAAATGTAATGCTTACTTAACATCAAAATTTGTTTGCATTCCTTGGCAAAGCAGACCTTTATTTACATGGCTAAACATAAATACAGAGCTGCAGCTGATTAGGAAAAAGTAAATTCATACTTTTTCTTATAGTTTTGTGTGGCTTGCTACTGCAGATATAAGATGCAGAATGTGTGAGCAAAATAAATAAGTAAATAAATGCTTTATGGAGACAGAGATTAAAAACTATGGGGCAGATGTATTGAAATTCAGACTGATGGATTCCTAGCAAGTAATATTATTTCACAGCTCTTAACACTTTCCTGACTGCCAGAAATGTTCCTGACAGTCAGGGAAGTATTTTAACAAATTGGCACATTTATCAAAGCCTTTTTTTTTGTGTGTGTCATTTCAGTTAATATCAGATCCCCTATAGACACCTGACTCAATGCACACCCTGTGCATTCAATGAGAGAGGCAGCACCATAAGTATATGTATGCAGTGTGAGACTGATGTTTTACCGAGACAGACACTTTGCATCTGCAGAGCATCCTGTTAGTTCCTAATATTATTACCAAAAATGAATACCATGCAAACTGCCGTCTCTGATGTCCACAAACTTTATTTGCCAGTATCCCTTTGTTGTGATGTCTTGTAAATGAAATGCATGCGCACAAAGGAAAAGCAAAATGATATTTTTTTTGTAGACTATTTGAAATCCTTTATTTTGTGTGAATATTATTTTTCATTTTAGTGAACACATCTAAACATTTACAAGCCTCAAGTTAAAGAAACAAAAGTGATTTGTACTAATCCTTTTACTATTTCTCATCTCAGCAGCATCTCATAAGATTATTTTCTGTAGGATGTTTAAAAAATATTTTTATTCCCACTGTTTCATACGTTTCAGCCAGCAGCACTTGCGACTTTATTGAGGCAATGGAATAAAGGGCTTTGTGTTTACACCAGGTCTAGTAACCCATAGCAACCAATAAGATTGTACTTACTAAACAGATAACCAGTAAATTCTACCTGCTGATTGGTTCTTCTGATTTATTGGAACTGCTGTAGACTTTGCAAATGTTTGCAAATTTCTCCCATATTTAAGGGGGGCTTCTCAAAATATGTGTGGTGCTTTGCCAGAAGATGTTAATTTTGCTGCCATTTTCTACTCTTATATTATTGATTTTTTTATATATATTGTATTGTCGATTTTAAATAACCCTTATATGTCACATCAGTATTCTATAAAATTGTAAATCATACCTTTCTATTCTGCGTGTGCACAGGTGAGCTGATAATGTTCAGAGCTGGATTAAGGATCTGGAGCTGCTAATTATAACAAGCACATTCCCCACTAATAATGATACTCTGGAGCCAACTGCTGCTTTTCATGTACCAATTCTCATATGTATATAGAAAGGGGCACATGAGGCCTATTTTAACAAAGCACCCTGGAGATGCAAGTCCTTCCCTAGGCATGTGTTTATCTTTGCCCAGGTGTTTTTTTTAGTGTCTTATTTTTTTGATGACATTATGTGTGCTGCTGTTGAAACAACACAATTACCATGTAATTACAATGTATGAAACATGCAAACACTGCATCCTAAATGATACTGTTATCATGGAAATTGCAAATTGAATGATCCACAAAAAATGAAGCCTCCAGAGATATCTTACAGGCTTCTTCTGGGCATCATCAATAACTCCCTTGGTAGTCCCCATTTGACTCTCTTTCTAAATCATATTTGGAGTCACAATGATACTAGCCTTAATTAATACTTGATTAATATTCTCTCCTCTCACTGGAAATCAGAGTTAATCAGTGTTAACAGCCGTTGATGTATTTGTATTTATGTTGGGTGCCACCCTTATTTAACTAGCCTTATCCATTTTATTAGGAAGGTGTGTGCTGAAATTCTGAAGACCTAGGTGTGATTAAGAACCATCTGATCGCACAAAGCTTAGACATAACTATCTTTTTAATTGAGTATATGAATGAAGTATTAGTATCAGTGGTGGCATACAGTTATATTGTAATTTATTATTAAAGGGGAGGTTTAGATATTTTGGTGCCACTTATATATTAAATAACACATTACTGCTGTGATATAGATTACAGCACTGTTATATTGCATTGTCTCGCTTGACCCTTTCCTCATATACATTATTTATTTAACACAACATTGTGAGGCTCACTGCAATTATTTCTGGCCTCCGAGTATGTGTTCTTCATTGATACCAAGTACTTAATTAATATTCTCTATTCTCATGGGAAATTTACAAAACTATGATAACAGTTAATCAGTGTTAACAGGCATTGATGTATTTGACCATGAAATGCTAATTAAGCTGTAGGTTTGTGATTCTCTATATATTCTTTCTTTATATATATATATATATATATATATATATATATATATATATCTATATATATAAAGTCATTTGAAATGACTGTGCCCTAGTTGAAATTCATTGGGGATACAAGGTGCTGTAGATATATAAGGAAATCTACATTTAAGAGAAATATATTGCTATATTTATTAGTAAACTTTTATAACCTTTGCTTTGTTCAAGGTATTGTAGTCAAATACAAGCTTCTCTTTACATAAGTGTTCTAATCTCTGCAGGCTTTCTGTGCCACTAGATTTTATTTTCTCCACTGCCATGCTTGTATGACTATTTCTCTATTGTATCCCATGCTGCTACATAGCGACTTCTAAAAGGATATGAGGCCTTCTGTAATGCAGCTAAGTGCCATTTTATCTGAAGCCAATATCCCTGTGGTTTATGAAAAATCCATTGGGGGAGCCTAAAAAGTAATTAATGAAATGATATACATAGGCGAACTACAAAATGTTTTTTTTTATATTTGCTGCTGAAAAAATAATCACTAATATTTTAACTTTGTGCCAATGTGCAGTGTATAGTACATAATAAAATGTCTTGCTGGAAAATCCATTACTTCTGGTTAAATAAAAAAGGCCACCTAAAAAGGTTTTTGTACAGTTTAAAAACAATGCATTATAAGGAGAGAATCTTCTTTCTTTTTTTTGTAAATACACTTATTACAATCCCCAGTTGCGTGCAATTATATTTATTAAAAATGACATGAAATATGTGTACCTTATAGGTTTATTCGAATTAATAATACAATGGCACAGGCCTAAATTCTGTCTGGCGTCATATTTATTTATATATAGTAATGTGGTTCCTGATAATATAATTACAGAATCTATGCCAAGCCATTCTAATAATAATAGTCTAGAAGTGACCTCTCTGGTTTAAAAAGATCAGTATAATCTTTGGGGAAAAGCTTGGAGAATGAACAGAGACTCATTAAATATTGTTAGATCACAAGCTGTCACACTGATGGTCACAGGGTTGGAGTTAGTGAATAGGGGGTAATGCAGAAAGGCTGGAGTCCTATCTGGTCTGGGGGAGATTATATCAAACATTGATGTTTAATTTGTTGCCCTACAGCTGTTCCTGAACTAGAACTCCCAGCATTTGGCTGTTACTGGAATCCTGAGGGTTGCATTTCATCCACAGGTTGACCCCACAGGTCTAACGTATATACTGAAAATATCTAAAGATTGTTTTTGCCTTTTATTTTACTCCTAAGGGTTCCATGTGGTGTTTGGAGCATTGGGTAAATTCCATTTCTGCCCTGCCCTAAAACTAGTCCTGAGCTGATACATGATTATCTCTATAATAGAAAAAGGCCATAATAATTGGCAAAAATTATATTTTACCCAATGACATTCCATGACAAAAGCACTCAGCCTGTGGTTTTGTGTTTTAATAGGGACATAAAACACCTAGATAATTTCTAATGTCCTTATATAAATAATGAATCATGTGTGTTATTCAGTACTTTACCACGGAGCAAACCGTTTAAAAAGTAAAGATCACAGTAACAAGGGTTTCGTTTTGTTCTGTTCGTACAAAGGGAAATCAAGTTTCGGAATTAAAATAAGGTCTTCTGTTCTGAACAGTGGCTCCTTCTTTGCTGATGTCTGTTAGAGTTGGCTACGCCAGATGTACTGTTAAAAGAAGGAATCTAAATGACATAGTTTATCCTCAATATGTATGTGTCATAAAAATATGCAAACGCTGATCATAAGCACTATGGAAACAGCTCCACAAAAATGTGTAACGAAAGCTGTTACTGCGTATATGGGAACAGCTGGAACAGCTTAATCCAGTTTAACACTTGTTCAATTAGAATGAAACACATTAAAACAAAAAGCTACAATGCGATCTTTAATTCGACAAAGTCTGGGTGATTAGAAAAACCTGTCAAATGTTTTTCAACTTAGAGTGTGAGTGCAGCAGCAGCAATCTGGCTTTTGTGTTTGGGAAACAGATCTGACTTGTTGTTTGTGTCTACTGACCTCCGAATCTAGTTTTATTTTTATTATAAAAATGTCCCTTTTTTTTTCTCATCGGATATTTATATCTTGCCAACACAGGCATTATCATCATTACATTTGCTGTCTTAGTGGAGAAGAAATATATTCAAAGGGGTAAAAAAAAAAGGAGACGTACCAAAAAGAATAAATCATTTTTTTTGTTCTCTTTTAACCGCACATCTTTCATTCAGTGCAATTCTGACATGTAATTATTTTGAAAATTAGAACAAAGTTTTCTGGGAAGGGGTTATTGGTTCTAAGTTTTTAGGACTTGGTGGTCTATGGATTTTCAGTGGTGTCTGCAAGCATTTATTGAATGCTTTTATAAGAACACCGCTGGCCCTGGCAATGCAGGAAGGCTGACTACCAATCTGAAAGGGGATTATTAAAATATCTAAAACATATTCATCATTAAAATATGTATTTTGTACTTTTATCTACCTTACTCCCTACCTGCAAGGGGCATATCCAATGCTGTCAGACAAGCCCTTTGTGCTGCACCCCAAACCACAGGTACAGAGATGAAAGCAAAATTGTATCAGAGGTATATTTGCATTAAAATGTACAGTTACATAAATATACAACAGCCTCCCTCCAAACAACTCTATTTTTGGAATAAATGTAAATATCCTTGACCATATTCTGCTTTTGAACTTTTACGGGTGTGCCATGTTGAAAGATTAGCAATAATGATTGTAACATTAGCTGTACCAGTATTTCAGATGTCTTTAGATTAGGCCGATATGTGCAGCGCCTGATGGTTTCTTATTCCTACTGTGCTAAATCTGTCTGTGCCTTGAGCTTTCTGTGTTAGAGCTACTGAATTCCTGGGAGACTTTCAAATAAATCAGAGTTTTGTCTGTTTTACATGCTTTGTATATACAGACTGTGAATAAATTGGGCTATTTGATAGCTTTTCTTCATGCATAGTATGATATAAATATCCTTGCCAAAGATGCACATGTGTTCGCAGAACATCTTCTGCCTGGTTCTTATTTCACAATGTAGTCCGCCCCTCTGCCTGCATCTATGATCCCGCTCAGGACTGCAGGCCAACATCTGGGCTTTGCTGCTTGTGCACTCACTCATGTTGTGAAGCCAGGCTATTGACAATGCATGATGTTCAGTCAATTATTCCACTGGTCACTATTGAATGTTTTTATGGATGATCCTTACCTACTGGATTTCTGCTTGCTACAAGGCTCCGACTCATGTACAGAGTTTGATTTTTTTAGGAAACAACATTTGATTACATTATGCATTTCAAGGGATCCATCCATTAAACATGTCATTACATCCTCTTTATTTTTCTCATTGTGCGAAGATGTATAGTACGGAATGGTAGTGAAGTTGTGCATTTTGCACCCTTCTTTTTCTTTTCAACGTGTCATGCATTCCAGAGTAAGGAATGCAACAAATATATCCTATTCTCTCTGTTAGAACAAAGTTCAAGTAGCCTCTCTATTACACATTATCTATTTAGATGCAGGTATGGAAAAAATATAGTTTTGACCTCCCCACTGTACCGTCTTATAATTTGTAATCAGTAACCTTTCAGAGTGTTTATTTTGATGGGGTGGAGTGAGATATAATCTATCATTTTACTAAATGAGATTGATTAAAATATTTTATTCATTTCTTTATTTTATTTGTATCTGTATAAATGCAAGAATTGATTAAATTAGTAAATTAGCTGAATTTTGGTTTTAGCCTTCTAACAATGAAATGGTCATCTATTACTGTGGAAAATGAGTATGGGTGATTGGCTAATGCTTCTCTCTGGCTTACAGCTAAGCTTTGCTTGTCCCTTTGCCATCAAAAAGTTGATTTAATTTTTTTTAAATTGATTGTAACTACACATGAACTGTGCCAATCTTCTTGAGATCTGAAATCCTTTTAAAAAAATGAGACCTCTTTGTTCTCAGTGATTTATTTTACTATATCTAGTCAGTCTATTTTGTATTGGGTGCATGAATGAGTGGAAGAAATATTACCCGTTTTCTCTAAGGTATCAGCAGACCGCCCATGCTGGCCATGCTGAAAATATTGTGGAGAAACGTGTGTGCAGAGGCCTTTGAATGAGCAAGCATGTGTGGTCCAGCTTCTATGTTAAAAGAAAGGCACACAAAAACTGCTTGCATTCAGTGCAGTTACACTTTTTTTTTTAAGGTATAATGTAAATTATTCTGTACATATGGCTATTGCTGGGAACAGGACATAGGTTACTCTTTTTGCATATTGCAGAATATGATGATCACTATTATGTACAGAATGCAATATCATAGAAAGAGCTACATAGTAGTACTTATATTCATAGAAAGTTGTAATTTCCAATTTTTTTATTGTTGCCTTTTAAATCACATTGCCATTAACAAACTAGCACTGTATTAGACATATAATGACTTTTCATTTTGTGTGATATAGGCAAATGTATCAGCTCTACGTTACTCACCGAGGTTTCTGGTCATAACGTGCTTTGGAACATAACTGTTACCAAGGTCAAATATTTAAAAAAGCTTGTCATTTATGGATGCAGGGAGGTGTAGTTTTCAGTTGCTGAAAACATTACTTACATTACTAGTAAGTACAGAAGTCACAGAAATGACTGTCTCTGATTCCCAGCATCTAACAATTTTTTGCCCTTGTCAATATATATATATATATATAATTTTTTTTTATTATTAATTTTTGTAGTATATTATACAATAAGTGAAAATGCTGGCATTTTTATTATTTTGATTAATAATTGCTGTGAATGGTTAAATAAAATGTACATCCTTACAAGTAGGAAATGCCTTTATAGCTTAACCTTATTATAGGGGAGCATTAAGGCCTATATAAATTGAACAGAAGAGGCTATGCTATTCCTATTTGAGTTTTTATCTAACATCCACATCGAGTTCACTTCTTCGAATCAGCAGACATGATGAAAAGTCTCCACACTTTTTGAGTGTGCGACTCCAAACCAATACCTTGCACAAGTGATTTCATTCCACTAAGGATTTACACTGAGCAGTTAAATAATAGCTTATTTATAGCAATTATTTCTAATTAATAAGATGGTTTTACTGACGGACACTGAGACTGTTTCTAAACTGCAACTCCTGCTTAATATTTTATATTCTCACGAATGGGTCTGTGCGACTTCAAAAAACCATAGTAAATGGGAAAAAAATCTGACACCTTTTATTATTAATTCACAGAAAATATGGTAAATGTATATTTCTGGATCTTAATATTTGTTTTAAAAAAAATCAGTTTGCACTGATTACTTTGAAAGCATTTATTCTGTGAATAGATATAGTTAGCCTTACTAATAACATATATCAGGCACAATTCCATTGATTCTAATCATGTGTTTTTTCAAATTATAACTGATTTACTAAACATCATCCACTTCTATTATTTACATAACATGATTTGTGCATTTAAGTCCCTAATGCATACATTAATGCCCTCTCTCGTATTCTGCATATTGTTCATTTTTACAACATGGCATAAGGTCTAGGCAATTTGGTAATTGAATATCGTTCCCCTGACATTACAGACTTTTGGTCATGCACCCCTAAAACTAGGGATTAATTGAAGGGATTATGGGAGTAAAGATCAAGGAAAAATAGTATCTAATATGAAGTATTAGTTGGCTGGTCCAGTGAAAGATGCACCAAATACCATCAACTTAATTATATTAAGAATTAATATGGCAAATGAATATTCGCCGCAAAATAAACACATATTTTTATTAAGAAATGTATTGTCTCTTTAAACAGCTGGGGAAATATGGTTACCTCTATCTGGTCTAGTCACTGGCACATGGTTCCCAGTAGGTGGCATTGTAGTCTATCCTGGTACTGAATGGAAGAACCTATATCATTTTTAGACTCATTTTTCCTTAAAGATTCCTTCCCTTGATAATTTGCTCTGTACTACATTAAATACTGTCTTGGGGGTATTAAATATGAATCTTGTAATGTACCTTAACTACCCATTGCTACCAAAGACTTCCTTTTTAAAACCTAATTTGTTCTCTGTGAGCACCAAAAATTTAATATATATATATATATATATATATATATATATATATATATATATATATATATATATATATATATATATATATATATATATTTATATATATATATATATATATCTATATCTATATCTATATATAGTCTTAAATGTATTAGTTATTCTGATATCAGAATGATTAACATTGTTGTCATTTTTTGAAACATTGTAGTGTTGATATAATTCTGTACAACGTATTGTGTAATAATACAAATCGAAATACTAATTGATGCAAACAGCCCCACATCAGAAAGGTACATATGGTGGCTTGTCTTTTTGCACATGCCCCACACATTGTTATACATAAAAAAAGGTGTTAAATATCTGGTCTTAAATATTTTGCCTTAGGAATTCACATCAGCATACAATCATAATTTAACCTTATTATTAAATAATTATTACTGCCGCATGGTACATATTACTGTGTGCAAACATGTCCATAAACCAAATATTTATAAGGTGCATAAACCCTTGGATAGTACTTACATTTTTATCAACAAACATAGCATCTTGCTTGGAGAATAAAAAATACTGGACAGGCCCAAATTTTGGTTACCGTGAGTGAGCAGCATAACTGATTTTGAAAGACTAAATTTTTACCATGAAATGGCAGATGCAGATGCACCTTTGATTGTAGCTAAATAAAGTGAAGCTTTTATATTCACATACATAGAAACATATATATACTCCTGACGCATTTCAGACCAATCTGGTTTTAAGCCCCAAACCAAATTAAAAAAAAAGACCGCACAACCCCTTTCTTATTTAACACTTGAGGAACCCTAGTCTTTGAAGTAAAAACCTCACCCCAAATATGTAAATATAACAGCTATATTTTTTTCAACTCCAGTTGGGATTGAGATTAATATTTGCTAAAATGAGAACGGTTCACAGTCTGATTGTGATGTGCTAATGGAAACGGTTCAAGATATGGCATGATTGGAGACTGAATATTGGGCAAGCTTGGCAGGAGCTACTGTAAAAAAAATGCTGCTGGGGTTATGATGCTGGTGTAGAGATTTGGGGGAATGGCACTTTCAATTAGGGCAAAGTGTTTGCTTTCCAAAAGTGTTGATATGTAAGGGAAAAAGATAAGCTAAATTGAATCAATTGCCTGTACATATAAACCTATTGCAGGGTGTAAACAGGCCATGTCATCCGATAGAACACACTGAGAACAACATTGGCAGGGAAGGTTTTAGTTCATTTATTTCCCTTGCATTTCTGTTTCCTTTATTTTGGTACTCAGCTCAGGGTGACCCTGCCATACAGTCACAAAGAATACTCATGAGTTAAATGTAATTTAAAAAAATCAAGAGGGCAAGGTTATTATGGTATGACCTCTGTAGTGCAATAATTTAACTCTGCATCTGATGTATGCATTAACCCATTAACTGACAGAGAGACACGCAACCCAGTGCCCTGAAGGGACATGCAGGCCAGCGGCAGCAAAGAGTTAAAAGCAATGTATTTATTATTATTATTTATTATGTGTCTTCCTTTTTGCTATATGTTTCTGTTTTACTATCCATGTTATTTTATTAGTAGCCATTCTCATTATTGCCTGTGAGACAGACGTGCCTGTGAACTCAGGGAAATAAAAATCTGGATATCAAGATTCGTTTTTCATCTGTATTACTTAGCATTGAAATACCCAGCCCGATTCCTTTTGAATTAACTGAATCATATTTTATTTTTCTCAATATCACCGATCTCCATAGCAACCGCGAGCTGTCAGTTCAGTTTTTGACATTTTTCTCATTTGGTAAGATTTCAGAATTGCCATCCTCCCTGCCAACATGTCATGAACAAAAAAAAAAAAAAAAACCTGCATGAGAAATCTAATGGGTGTCTGGTCTGATTGTCCTCACTCGTGGCAGGAAAGACAAAACTGATGAATTGTGAAATATATTCAGAAGGATTCAAGAAAACCAAGTGACTGGGACCCCCTCCGTCCTTACAAACACCTCCTCGTTCTCATCTTTTTCTGCTTGGTGCGCCAAACACGCTTGCTATGACACTTGGGCTTTGTGGAAATTTAAGATTAGCAGTTTTACAATCAACCAACACTCTCTGTATTTCACATCTTAGATTTCTCTGCTCGGTCTTCTATGGCATGTTTATACCTAAGAAGAGAAACCTCTGAGCTCTGTACCAGGGTCCATGGCTCCCCTATGTGTTCATCAATAATTGCATCCCACTTTTACACTGAGGCTGATCTCAAAGGGTCTCTAAAACCATACTCACCTTTCTGTTAATATAAACCATACATTTTCAGTTTTTAAAAAAATGCGCTTATATAGGAAACGATAAAGGGTTTAAATTATAAACAACAGCAATTTGGTTTTTGCTCATTATGGAGATAAAAATCAGAAAAAGATAAAAACAGATTCAGCCTTATTAAGGAAAGGAGTCGTATCTCCAAGGTATTACTTGTGATCTGCGCTATATTAGCTGAAGAACTTTGCAAATGCTGCCGAAAAATTTTAAAATGTGCGAATTGATTGGTGCCTCAAAAAAACAACATAATATTGTTTCTTGAGTGCAATGATTTACATTCCGTTCTCAAAAGCATTTTCATAGCTCAAAATCAAGGAGACGTATTTAAGCAATTTAGCAATGCATTTTCGATGAAACATTGCACTTTCCCCGAGAACCCTATAATGTAAAATATTTCACAGATAACAGTGATTTACTGCATTTTGCGTTAGGTCTGGCTAGCAGAGCAATTAAATTTTTTTTCCCTCTACTACATATTGTCTTTAGAGATTGAGGCTCAACACTGGCAGAGTCTTATATCACAAACAGAAAATGATTTGATAAGCAGCTGCAGCCTACAGCTCTTTTTTACTAATGGGTGGCAGACTCAATCCCCTGCAGAGCTCAGTTCTCTGCCTCTTTTACATTTCAGATGATGTGGCTTCATCCCTTTAAAAAAGAAAAAGAAAAAGAAATCAAACAAATAATAACGCTTCTTAATGCAGTCAAACAGTCATCCAGTGCTTCCATGTCTTCTCTCATATAGAGTATGCGGTGAACATAAACTGTACACATACTCTGTGGTAATGGCAAGTCGATAGCAGCAATGACTGTTTTTATTTTCTCCTTCATTTTATTTGAAGTCAAATGCTGTGTTTTTAGGTCACCTTTTCTCTGCACCTCTACTATATAAATGTCCATAGCTGTAATGTTTACAGCATAATATAAAGGTTGAAAATGGAAATGCTGGGACCATTTCCTGCATGATTTTTTTTACTGTGCATTTGATGGTGCATGTTTACTGATTTGTGCATTTAAGGTTATTTCGGTATGCACTTGCGATATTGTTTATTTAATTCTGAAATGAATACCTATGAGCATTATCAGTATGGGTAATTGTTGAAGTCATATGTGGCTGGTTAGAGAGGCACAGTGGATTATCTATCTATACATATATATATATATAATCCCCAGTGAAACTCATGTGCTTGCAATATCAGAAAATATATAAAGTACTGTTTGAAAATCAGTGCCTACATTGGTAGCATTTGGTAAATGGGCTGCATGAAATAGCATAAACATTAATATCATGGTGAACAGAAGATTTATTTCACTAATCATCCAAACCTTGTTCCTCTAACTGCTTACCCTATGCCCTTAAGTCACTGGATCATGCACTATATTGTATAAATGTTCTGCAATATGGGAAATGATGATACATCATTTATATTCAGCTATAGTTGGGACATTAATATTGAAAAAAAGGGAGTATGGGGAGAACAATGCCAATACACTTCTCGGCTGCGCTTACTCACTTAACTGTACAACTCAAGAGAAAAAAATATTTTTTTTCATATATGTTATTACATTAGAAAATAATTTCATTACACAATTGACCTTAAAATATTATTCACTGAAATGTATTTTTGTCGCCATAACAGATTGAATAAAAGTCTTTTATTGATGTCCTCCTTCTATCAGAATAAATAACTGTAGATATTAATTGCTATATAAATATAAATATTTATTTTGCGAGAAAAATAAATGCACATATACGTATATATTCTTCTTCCAATTCTGTTACATGCATGATAGGAATTTGAGGAATGGGTGAGCTGCATGCATATCACTCTGAAGAATAAAATAAAAATTGATGCCTGGTGATGACAGGCATAGCTAGGCTATAAGATAGACCTTATTCATTTCATTCTTAGAACTCAGTTGGTGGGTAAATTGGAATCCAGACATCAAAGAATTCTTTTTGCCAGGCTAAGATTTGACCGCTATGATTTTCAAAATCGTTTTTTTTTTTTATTTCGCAGAATATGATTGTATTGTCTACGTGTCCTTGCATGTATGTCTTATTTTCGTCTCATATGTAACATATTTGTTGTGTGTATGTTGGGCGCGCACACTTAAATGCAAGGCAGAGATTTGTTGTCCGCTGTCCTCCTTCTGTTTTATCAGATCACAATGCAGCAGGGGCCTAATAAGTGGTTCAAAATAAGGACACTGGGGCATGATCAGTCTTTTGTTCCCTCTTGTCCCTTTCCTCATGGTTTTTTGTGATGCATATTCATGTGTAACAAAGGCACAATCTCATGTATATGTTTAACATATATGTGCATGGTTATCTGAATTTAAATAATATATGTGATAAATTGCTTAACTGTTGCTAAAAATTACATTTCATTTGTTAAAGTGACAGAGCTATTTGTTTAATAAAAATGCATGCAGACACAGGCATAAACACAGGCCTTTATCTGTGCCTGAGCATCTTCTGCTAGTACCTTCTCTCAAACTAAGGCTATGAAGTAAGCTCAGTTTCCATTACATGTTCCATGAACCGATTAAAACTTTAATATCATATTCATGACTCTTGGTAACCACTGATCAATAAAACATTAGACTCCTGGGGGTCATTTAAAGAGTGCAGGGCAGACACCACTACAAAGCTTTCAGACTCAGTTTGAGTTTGCTCCAGAGGGCTCCCTAGAACACTAGCCACTCTGCATTATAATATGGTCTTTTTTATAAGTCTCATCACCCCAAGCAGGACCAAAAAAAAAAAAAAAAAAAAAAAAGAAGCACATAATATACAATATTTAGTGGTTGAACATATAAAAAGAAACCTCTTTCATGAGTATCAGACCGTTATGGACTATATAACGTCAAACATTACAATTTTATATTAGAGACATAATAAAGAAGATAATATTTTATTTAGGAGGATGTACTGTTCTGTCACATGTGAGCTTTCAGAGAAAAAAGGATTTGGTCTGTGTAGTATGCACTAGAGATGGAAACAAAGAGGGAGATATTACATGTCTGGAGTTGAATTTGGCCTGAAATCACATACTGATTTTCAACTACCATCACTTTCATGAGCTCTGTTGCATGGTATACACGAAATTCAGCTTACTAGTGAAGAGTTTCATTTAGTTTATACTCCATCTTTAAGTAAAAGGTAATTCCAGTGTTCATCTATCACCTAATAAATGTAATAAAGTTAATATATCTCTTGTGCCACAAATGTGTAAATGACAAAGATAATATTAAAATATTTATACACTTTGCTCTTTAATAGTCAGTTACTACTGGGACACGCCTATACCATGGGTAAGCATGTACATTTAATGAGAAAATAAAAAAAGTACGGATAGTAGTTTTCAAATCACAACATTAGCTTGCACTATGTAATAGGTACACTGGCATCTAGAACAGCACATTGGAGTCATTATTCCACTCCAGAGCTGACCTTAACTAGCCTTCAGACTGCCCCCCACATACACTTCTTCAAGCTCCCGTAGCAGATCAGCCTCTCAGTTTAGCGTTTATGTTTATGTGTTATTTACAAAGTGAAATACATTTTTCCATATACTGTAGCCTTCACTGCAATTTTATAATTCAAACATTTATAAAAATAATGTTGACCTTTTAGCTAATATATGTGTGTGTATAAGACACCTCATTACTTCATTTTCTTTAGCAATTAACTTGCCTGTGTACATTTGTCAAAAATGACATATATGTGCCTGTGTAAAGCCAATGACCTTGAACTTACACTCCAAGACCACAAAGACCTATCTTATATATATGTATTTTGCCTACTATTTTAGCTGCATCTCACCTAGGGTGCCATCACTTATTTTTAAACACATGCCTAATTTCTCTGTATATAATAAAAATATAGTTTATAGATTTGTAATAATAATATAGTATATTCATGATGTCAGTGGCTTCTGGAAAAGAGATCTCATGGAAATGCTTACTAAGATATAGAGCATGGACTTGATTATGTTTGTTCTTAAGCAAATGTACTTTTTGTACACAGTACTGTATCCATGTTTATTCAGGCCCAGTGAGTTTCTTGGACATGCATTGTGTAGAATTTTCATTAAATTGCTACCACCTCCATGCCTTAATCTCATGGATATGCTGTGCTTTTAAAGCAGGGTCATACAGGCTGACATTATGGGTCTATGAAATCCATAGGGAAGTCACATGAATAGGACAAATGGGTAAGGCTCACCCTCAATACAGTCTCTTATACCTAGCTTGTCTGGGATTTATCAGCTTTGCTTTGGGTTATAGCCCTTTTAACAATGTCCTAGGTGCTAAGGGTGTAAGCCAATACTTACCCGCATAGATTGCATTCAAATGTTTGGTGTGCATTTTTATAAACACAAACTTTCTTTGGCTCTTTCTATTCTTCATGTGTGGATTGTATCACAAGCTAAATTATCTATCATTATTGTTATCAGGCGCGTTTCAGTGGCTGATGCCACCCCCTCCATGCTTCTAACTTGGGGCATTATGGCTATTGCGCTCACTGCACTAGAAGAGCCGAATTTCCATTTAAAAAAATGGAAATTCTGCTCTTAAAGTTACCAGAGGCGGCTTTTTGCCACCCCTGGTAACTGGCTGCTCCGTGCCGCCTGAGGCAAGGCTCTCACTTTGCCTCATGGCCAAGCGGCCCTGATTGTTATCATCCTATGAATTATAGTGCCTATTTACTAACATTCGAATCCAAAACCTGTCAAGGTCATGTAGAAGTCAATGGCAGATATTCCTTTTACAATTTGTAGATGTTTTTTGACATTGTGATCTGTGCTGGATAATCTGAAAAAGTATGAAATTTCGGGAGACAACCCAAAAAAATAAAGCGATTCATGGATACAAATACGAAAAAGTCCTATGATTCGAATTGTTGCATGATTTTGTCGAGATTTTTCCCGCACCAACTTTTTTCAGCTGATTATTTGATAAATGAGTTTAATTTGTGGATGGGAGTTAGGCCCACTTTGTTTTAATTTAAAAAATTGAATAAATTTGAGTTTCAGTAAGTACCCCCCCAAAAAAATTTGTGATTCAGTAAGTGTAAAAACCAATAAAAACTTTACTACAAACCTGTGCCAAGTAAAAACTGCTGAGGTCCCATAAAAGTCAGTGGAAGCTGCTCAGATACTATTGTTGTTGTTTTTAGCATGTCAGACTTTTAGAGGTTTTTTAGATTTTTTTTTCATTAGCAATTGTTAAAATTTTTAGAGGTTTTAGAGATATTCTTATTTTTTAGCACTTTTTTTTCCATTTATTCTTTTTATATTGGGATCTTTTCATAACGTTCATGGCATTCATGGTTTTAGAGAAGTACAGTTTATTCATGGTTTCAAAAAGCTCTAACACCACTAAATGTGCCTCTTAGGTCTGAAGAAAATGTTCCCTTATACATATTGAAACTTGGTTTGAGTTACGGGTTAAAAAAAACAGCTATGGTCCATGCATAGAATATTCCGCCTTGCCATATGGGTATAGACTGTACGGGAGGTTTTTAACACTCACTTTCATTTAAAATGGCTATTTAAATCTTCCAGGCATTCTTTCTTGTTATTTCAGAAATAATCACCATCACATCAGGAAAAAACCGTTATAAGGCCTATAAATGTTTTCTCCCCACTTCATAGGTTTGAACTCAATTAATGTACATAAGAATAAACAAATTAAGGTTGATTACTTCTGACTGCATTGCAAGCATCAAGGACTTGTGATCCTTATGGCCATTTTAGTAAAGCCATAAGCATAGCATTTTTTTTCCCTTCATCCTCCTCCCAGGGAGTAGAATTTCAATGCCGTTTTCCATTAAATAAGCCATTGTAATCATGTTGGGTTAATAGAAGAAGTAAAATTGCCTCTCCTTTTACAAGACATTAGAGTGAAGCAGCATTATTAAAGTTTTCTTGTGGACAGAGCGTTTAAAATATATGCTCAAAGGTTGACTCAAGATTTTTCATTAGGAATGACAGCTTTTCAGTTCTTAATAGGCTGTTCATTTCTGAGCTAGAAATTTGCAGACTTTTATTTTTCTAGTTGAGTAAGACAGTGACATGATGGCTAAAACATGATATCAGGAAGTGCCATACTTGTGTAAAATATCTGTCACTGTTCTGCACAAATTATTTGAGCCTTACCCTCCTAGTGTTGACAGAATTATATGGGAATATATATATTCTACTGATGTATGATAGATATACTATTTTTTTTTTACTTAACAGCATGCCTGATACAAATACATGTGCCTTTAATTTCTAACTAAAGATAACCTATAGAGACTTCCATAAAAACCTTTTTTACTCACTTTAATTTTTGCAAGATTTTAAAATTGTCACCTAGTGTTTACAGTCAACAATAACAATGGTGCAGCATATGGCATTTAACTTTTATATTTTTGGAATCTGATATCGCCTACAGCACAATGCTTTTATTGTTATTTTGATTTTATCTGGCTCTATTCTATCTGATTCCTGTTATTCCATAGCAGCCAATAAGATGTTTGCTTTTAAACAAGTGACCAGTAAATGCTACATACCGATTGGTTGCTGTTGTGATTAAACCTTTAGCAAATGTAGGCCTTTTATTACATTACTGTAAATATCTGAGCATACTACATGATGATCTTTTAAACGGGTAAATAGCATAAAACCCCACCTGTCCAATGCTGTGATATCATGGAAATCTGACTATTTGCTGACATTAGCATGGAAGCAATACGTAGAAACGCATAAAAAATATGTGTGCATTTCTTGTTAAACAAACAGGTGCCAATTTATCAATGTTCAATAAAAAATCTATTTATATTTAACCATTTCTTTTTCATGCTGAAAAGACTCCAGCGCAGAAAAAAATTGTCTGAATCCTTCATCCCCACTCAAGGCAATCGTATACATTCTGCTGAACTGACACACATGCAGTATCTATGCGATAAATGTGTCAGTTCATTAGAACATTTTACTAACTGTCAGGAGTATTTTCCTGACAGTTAATAAATGGGGAAAATATCAAACTGCTGTGAATCCCTCTAGATTCCTCAGTATGATAAATCTTGATTGAATCTTTGATAAAAACCCAATTATATTTGGACAGTTTTTTAAAGAATTTAATTATTTCCTTTTTTGTTTTGTAGAAACAAACAGATTATCGATGCATTCATTTTTTTGTACTTCAAATTGCAACAGACATCTATTGGAAAGTCACAATTGAGACTTTGAAAATGTGTTGTTTTTTAGTTTATTAATGTCACTGAATTAATTTTTCATAATACAGTGACAATCACAGGAAACATACATAGTTACATAGTTAATTGGACTATGTAGAGGTGTAGACAATCTAATAAGGGACAAGGTCTTGCACACTATGGAATTTTTTCTTCCATTTTTTCCAAGTGCAAGAGTGGTTGGTAGGTACTGGATATAAAGTACTTACCCTCTAATGCACAGCACTAATAAAATATGTATTTATGTTCAATAATAAATCAACAAACGTCAACAGGGAAGGACAGGATACTTTGACAGCAAAGTATTAAATATTATTTGCCAGCACGTATAAGGAAAATCACTTTTCTAAAGATTCAGGATTAATTCAGGATTGTTTGAGCTTGGAAACAGATATTAAAATAGTCTGAGCATCCGGTAGAGCTGAAATTGAAGCTTTCTACGGTGAGCTTGGGCAACAATTGTGTTATGGCTTTCTTTCTACTTATCAAGTCTTGCAAAATACAGACTTAATACAACCTAAAGTATAATCATTCATTATTAAAGGAGTAATTACTGCTGGTGCAGCTGGTGTAAAGCTCCAGTGCCTGGTTGTTTAATCCTCCAAAGCTTGCTATGCTGTCCCATGGGCCTGGCTACTGTGTGCACTTAAATGCAAGAAGGGTACAAATGTAAATGATGTGCTTTGCAGCTACCTCCATTGTATGGTATTCAAATGGTGACAATAGTGGTGCCTCTGATTTAATCACCCAAGTGAAGATGGCAGAAGAAGGATAGAATGATCAGGGAGAATTCTTCCTATAACTTACCTGATCAAGAAAGGTCCACAGACAATCACTAGTGTAGGCTTGACAATGGGTCTGACCAAGGTAACAAAAATAGGTTTATCAAACTGTGGGCAGGCAGAGCAGCCATCTTTTGTGGAAGTCACAAATGAATAAGATACCAATAAGCAAAGTGTTGACACATAAAGGGGGCACTTTTTTAAACATGCATTTATATTCGGATGCTGCTTGGCGTAGATTATGAAATTTGGATTTTTAATCCGTTCAGTAAACGCCCAATTTTTTATGGAGGATTCAGTATTTGCCCGATTGAAAAGGTATACATTATACTTGATTGCATATCTCTCCTTTATAATATCTGATAATATCTGCAGCATTCTGAGAGCTTATGTCTAAAAAAATTCAAAAAACAGTATGAATGTTGTATCAAATTTTACAATGATTATTCCATTCAAGAAGTTGTTTGTTTGCTAGTATGATTTGTTCATGGTTGGCCATTGATTATAGCTCCACCTTCTTTTTACATGCAAAACAATATTCATGGGGCAAAGCTATGGTGATCAGATAGCAGCGACATATTAATAAAATCTACTTCATTTGTTTTCTTAAATGTTAAAAGTTTAAACTGGATGCTTACCTTGTTGGCAGTGAGCTGTGCATTTCTGGGTACCATCCTCAATATATAACTTTATAAGGGACATTAGTGACCTTTCAAATGTCTTTGTAAGGCATGACTTGTGCATGACTGGAGTCACATCCCCATTCCCCAACAAATTATTACAAGATACAGCATAATTGGGTGAAAAGGGCACACCTTCATTTATTATACAACATTACCTAAACTTAGTATAACTTTATTCATCACAACATACCAACACTATTATGAGAAATACATATCATGTTAACATATGTGTAAAAACTAGCCACTTAATGCTGCTTTTAACAATGAACCATAGTTTATCAACACTTCTCCTGACCCCTAACCCTATCTCCAACCTAAGGCTAAGCTTGCACCACTTACTTCCTCCCCTACTATGCCCCCTTTTCCCCAAGCCTAGCAACAGGCCTATCCAACTCCAACCTCACCTTGACAGAACCGCCCCCATTTTCGGCTACCCAGTAGGGCAGCCCACTATGCTACAGCTGCGACAACTTGTACCCCCATCTCTTCAGGGTGGGAGGGGGGAATGCTCACTTCTCCTGTGCTTCCCAAGGTATGGATGTCTTCCCACACTTTTCCCTTCTATTTAAAGCGTAAGCCCTTCCCCCTTTTCCTATCCCATTTCTTTGTGCTACAACTCCCACAATGCCCAAAATCCCTTACCGCCACACACTACACCCTTTTTCCCTACTCTTTCCTCAGTCATAGCCCCTTTTCACTCTATCTGTCCCAGAATTGCTAACTAGGGGTTCTTTACAGTTCTTCCTTGGTGCAAGATGATGCAGTTGATTACATATCATCATGTTTTCACAAACAAGTACTAAAGGGATCATTTTAGAGTAAATAGAAACCCTGAGGTACAAATGTCAGGTTTTGTGTAAAAACAAGGTTTATACAGTGCTTCAGCTGCAATGTAATATGGAACAGCATATGTAATTCAAAAAGATGCATTTATTTTTAAAATGACAAGTGAATATTCCGTCAATTACAGTCAACTGTGTCTCCTGTGTGAGATGTTAGGTGAGCAATTTTTATAACACTGTTAGAGGTTTGACATTGCAATTGTCCCTAAAAGTCCCTTAAAGATCTTTACTTTGATTGAAATTAGCAGACCAGACAAGGCTGGTGTATCTCACTTTCTTAGCACATATGTGCATAAATAAAATTTTTTCAAAAACAAAACAAAAGAGTGTCTTTAAAAAACAAAAACAAAATTAAGTAAATGATTTTCCCATTCGGATATTCTGAGTCAGGTTTGAGTCCCTGTGTATTTTTACATTTCACATTTTGGACAGCCTTTCCTATGGGTGTTTTTTTTTCTGAAGGGTGGAGGGAACCATTAAAGATCTGAAAGACTTTTTCTATTGCATTCCATATTGTGTGGATTCTGAAGCTACTTTTTAGCATCAGATGATAGGATACATGTATAGGTAAATAGTCTTGCAGTTGAAGGGTACAGCAGTCCATATTGTGTGAATTATTAAGCCACTAATTTGACATCCAAGGCAATCAGCCAGATTTTATTTGCAATATGCTTGTTCAGTATCCTTGCAGTATCTTGTATAATCACAATTGGATGGCAGAAGGCCTAACAAACTGGTGTAACAAAGCAATATTGCGGCATGCTGCTAACAGGGAAACTTCTCCAGGCCAGTGTATTTTATTCCTAATAGATGCACCAGTGACTAAAACTTAGTGACTGAATTTACTGGGGAGTGCCTAACATATACCCATTGGGGTAGATTCACTAACGGGCGAATTTTCGACAGCGTCAGCTTTGCACAGCTCACACCAGTTTGACAGGCGCAAATGTGCAACGACTACGCCATTTGGGCATTCATTAGTTCAGTCACAGCTAGCTGTTGTATGGAAATGTGATGGGATGTTTTCCTGTTAGGAAAGGGCTAACATTCCCATGAGTGCAATTCGTATTTCCCAGTAGGTAGTGGTGTCATGTGAGGCTTGCTTGCTTTCACTTGCCCATAGGACCCTAGCTGTTTCTGTTATTACTTCTGTTTTATTACTATATTGCACTGTTTAAATACGAAACGCAGAAATAAAAATTGCGAATTTGCCAGCAAAAAGTCAATTCAGACACCGGCACGGATTACCGGATGCTCATTGACTATAACATTGATGCTGGTGCCCATTTTGATGCCGACTAATCGTCGCTGCCGTCAAAATCGTAGTTTCGCAAATTTTTCACCCGTTTCGCACATTTTGTGGGAGATTTGCGAAATTTGTGGTGAAGCAAAACAGTACAAATTCGCCCATCACTAAATATAACATATTCCTTCTTATTAATGAATATTTAACCAGGCATGGTGAGGGATATTTTGTATTTTCTCTAAGGTTAACCTCTACATTCCTAGTTTGTATATCGATAGAATTCTATAAAGAAGGGTTTTAAATCATGTTTGTAATAGTTGAAACTTTATGATTCAGCTTTAACCTCCTTTGCATTGAGCTGTCTGGTACTTGGTTGGCTCAAGTCCTATAGAACAGAAACTGGTAAGCAGACATGAGGGAACCATCCAACGTTGTCAGGAATCTGAGAGATAGAACTGCTGTTTCATTTCTAAAACAGCTGTTTCACTACCAGAAAACAGCTGTCTCCACCCCTCTAGATTCCTGTTTTGATTGTAGAAAACAATCTTCTGCATGACATATGTGAAATTGCAGAATTTCCAAGCTTGCCGTTATTTTCATGATCAATTCTGACAAATCTTCATGATTGTCTATGCACGTGGGGCCCTTAAAATTAACAATTCAGTTGAGAAATATCTAGTAAAAAACTAACCAAAGCTAATTGGCCAAAATAAAAAGTAGACTGACCAATAGCCCCTGTGTAGGGGTTCAATGTCCAACCCTGGCAGCATAGGCTTTACTTCCCAGTAATTACTGGCCAATGGTTGGTTAGTCAGATCAGTGCAATTTGTACCTATATCTAGCTGATTATGTCTTCTTTCTCCCTTTGTTTATGTGGGTCAAATCGATGGCTTCAACAGTCAATACAGTTTGGTTAGATATTGTTCAGGAAGGCTGGAAAGCCCATCTTCCCCTGATGGGTCTTCATGGCCCCCATTGTGATATGATCTAAAGGGGCAAATTCACTAACCGACGAAGCGCCTAATGCTAGCATGAATACGCCAGCGTAGCGCATTTTCGTTAATTCGCCAATTCACTAATGGACGCTGGCGTAAATTCGCTAGTGTTACTTCGCACCCATACACCTGGTGAATTTGCGCAACGGGCGTAACTACGCAAATTCACTAACGCGCAAATTATTCTGAACGCTACCTTTTACGCCAGACTTCCTTCGCCACCTCAGACCAGGCGAAGTGCAATAGAGTAGATAGGGATTGCTTCAAAAAAAGTTAAAAAAATTTCTAAGTCCCAAAAAACGCTGGCGTTTTTTCATTTTTCATGGGTGATAGGCTGAAAAAGATCGAAATTTTTTTTGGGGCTACCCTCCTTCCCCCCTACATTTCCTAACTCAATTAATAACTTTTCCCTTTATCACCCATGTTTTTCAAAAAAGAGCGTAATGACACTCTCTGTGTCATATGTTGTGGTGAGGGTTACGTTCTAATGGTTGGAGATCAGTGCATCTGATGAAATTGTTATTGAAAAGGCCAAGAAATCACACATTTTCCCACAAATTGACCAGACAGCCATGAACTGCAGTGATCTAGGTGAAACTCAAATCTTTACAAAAGGACCGATTTATTGTTTTAGTAATAGAGCTACACTTCAACGAATCAGTCTTCGATTGACGATGACTTCCTTCTAATAGAATAAAGTAGGATAAATGTGGGATTTTAATATTAAAACAATCTTCCATAAATGATAAGGGTCTGTCCCTAGAAACACCACTGATATATAAAGAATAATGATAATTTACGATTTTGGTTATAAAACAAAGGGAGGTTTGTATGTCACAAACATTACTGAAGCATACAGGTTTCGGTAGTAATCCATAAAGCAAGTACTTTATAACAGTTATGATAATTCTTAGAGCCCAAAATGTATTTATAAAGTTATGTTTTATAGACTTCAAAACTCTACACACAAATTACAATATTTTAGATCTGTCCTTAATTTTTTTTTTATACCACATGCTATCTGCTTCCTTTGTTCAACAAGCAGTAATTCATGCAAAACTAAATATCTAGAACAGCCCCTAAAGAATATTGTATTTATCAGTAATTTACAAGAAAAACAAATAGCAAGGAATTTGACATTTCATTTTTTAAGGAAACTGCTTTCTGTGCAAAATGGTTTGATGGTTGCTGATTTGAGGTGCAGCTAGAGGTAAAGTATATTCTTTTTACTACAGTAGAAATGCAACTCTGTGTAAGGAAATTATCAACAGGATCTTTCAAATTTGAACCTTTCATATGAGGTCAAACATCCCTTTAAACCTCTCATACTGTAATGAATGGTCTTGTATTTAGTTTCTGTAGGGATTTGCAAAGCTGAGTTTGCAAACATACAAAATCTACACATAAATACAAATATGAATGATATACCAGAAGCCATATTTACTTACATCATGCATCTCCAGTGCTCTCAGGGTCAACTACATGCAAATTAAAAGAAAAGCACAAGGACCCAAAGCATGATAATATACATTTTCACTTATTCCCAGTACATAAAAACATAGTAGTTGAGGTAAAGAAAAAAAAAAGTCTCAGAGGGAGGAAAATGTCCTTCTGCACCTTAAGCAGGGCCATGTTTAGATATAGGCACCCATGGGCCTGTGCCTAGAGTGGCAGCTTTAAGGAGCAGCCCTCAGGTGCATATATAATCATGAATTTTTGTAGAAAAATCTCCCCAGCCCGAAATTACCTGCATAATTCCAGTGGCAGAGCTGGGGGTGAGAGGATCAGTCTGCAATTTGTAGAGGAATGACGTCACATGCGTTATAAGTGACATCACACATTGTGGAACTAACGTCATTAACAGCCATATGAGTCACATAACTTCCACAAATGGGAGGCTCCCCCCTAGGCACCAGACCTACAGCACTGACCTTTAGTTGGCATTTTCTTTCCTCTGTCTTTCTATCCTCAATAAATGGGCTCACATTCACTGGAAGGATCTACTGTTGAATAAAGCATAAGAGAGTTTTTTGTATGGTCCCCTTTTATATTTCTACATAGTTATCAAATCTCCTCTTCAGCAATAACATTCCACAATTGTCCAATCTTTCCCTATAACGGAGACCTTTAAGCTGGCCATAGATGTTGAGATTTTTAAAAGATCAGATCCTGATCGTGAGACCACGATCTTCTCAGAACGATCGTACGATCGTACGAATTTACCATCAACTTAAAAGACCAATTTGCCAGGAAAACAAAGGGGAGCTGCCTGCTTGGCCCGGCAAACTTAGGTAGATTGCACTGGGACCGACAAAGATTTTTTGACCTGGCCAATCAATTTCCCGACAGATGTCGGCCGAAAAATCGTAAGATGTACGATCATTCGAATACCACTAACCGCACGATAATTTCGAAGGATTGGTCGGGCTTCCCGAAAATCGGTCGTTTGCCAAGAAGAATCGTTGCGTCTATGGGGAGCTTTAATTAACATCCTTTGAGCATTGGAGAGAAACTGGACTGAATATACTACATGAGGCCATACCAGGACTTTATAAGCGGTAAGAACGACCCTCTCCTCTTGCTGCTGACTGGCATTGCTTCCTGCAAATTTGTTTGCAAATACCAAGTGCATAACCTTACATTTATCAACATTGCATTTAATCTGCAATTTAGCTGCCCGATTTGATGGTTTGTCCAGATCCCCTTGCATGGATGACACATTCTGGATTCAATTAATTGGTCTGCATAGTTTTGTGTCATTGGCAAACACAGAAACACTACTTTCGATGTCCTCCTTCAAGTCATTAATAAACAAATTGAATAAAAGTGGGCCCAACACAGAACCTTGTGGCACCCGACTGAAAACCCTACTCATACAGAAGTATGTAAAGTACCATGGACAACAAACATTACCAAGATCCACAGATCATAGTTTAGAAAGCCAAGGTTTTTTCCAACACTGTATAAAAAGCAGTGGCCAAATCCAAGAAGATCACATCTACTACAGCCCCACTGTCCAACTTCCTATTTATTTCAACATAAAAAGCAATTACATTTGTTTGACATGATCTGTCCCTAATAAAGCCATGCCGATTACTACTATTGCTGATTACTACTGAATGTCATTCTCCAGAACATAATCTTGAATATGATCCCTTAACAAACCTTCAAATAACTTACCCACCACAGGTGGCTTCATAATTGCCACAATGAGAACATAATCCCTTTATAAATTACATGAGCTTTCCCCATAGGTATCATGCCAGATGAAAGGGAGTCTGAGAAAATCACAAGTGGCCTGGCTAATCTGAATTAAGCTTTCGTAGTACTTGAGGGGGTATTCCACAAGGCCCTAGCCCCTGGATAACATTAAATTTGCATAACATTTCAGTGTCATATCCTCTGTCAGCCACTGACAACTTGTTTGAACTGATTTGTGCCTTTAGAGGCCGGGTCCTGTAACTCATGCTCCTCTATTTTTTACATTAAGGAAATAATAGAGTAAGCATATTTGCTTTTTGAATGTCCTCTGTAACAAAATTATTTCCATATTTTAATGGTGGACACTGCATTTTATTACAGCTGATTTACTTTAAAAATATTGTTTTGAGAATAGACTTTCTGCATGAAGCAGTCAGTTCCTAATAAACCCTTCTTGCTTTTTGATTTCTGATGAATAACATTTGTAGTATTTATAGGTCTTAAAAGAATAATCTATCCCTAATGACATTGCATTGCTCATTCTGTGCCATTAAATCCAGCTTTCCAATTTTAGCAGCTAAACATTTATTTAACCCCAGTTTTCATATTTTGGATCTATAACTTTTCTCTTCTTTACCAACTATGAAATGTCTATCCACCTCTCCATTCCCATTTTCCTTAATTATGACCAGATTCTACCTTCTGGCTAGTTTCTCCTCCAAACCTCTAGCAATCCTTTCCATCAAAAGAGCTGCACCACCATCACTGAGGCACAGCCCAACCCTGGCAAAGTATGTTTAGCCTATGTAAAAACGTTTTTTAAAAACCCAAAGCTCTTCTCGTTACATCAGTCATTAGCAAACATATGATAACACTCCTCTGCTTAACAACACTAACCACTGCTAACTGAAGAATAAATAAAACCTGTGTCTAGCTTTTGAAAAATGTATTGTTTTACAAGTTCCACGGTCAAAAGCCATGGTCTAGTATCTTGAATTAATGAGATCAGAGATCATGAAAACAGCTGTCTTCAAATTTGAATTTATGACTTTATTTATTACAGCAGGATATGTGCTATCCAACAGTAGTTCTGATGTATAGTTGGCCACAGCAGCAGAAAGAAACAATGTCTATAGCCATATTTCATAATTCAGGGTTACAGTCTGAATTTGTATTATTAAATCAAATGTTCTGCATGTATTGATGGCTATACTGGTGTATATAAATTCTTTAAGCATGAGATGAAATCTCTAATTTTATTATTTCAAGAGAATTCTATATGTATAGTATGAGGTATGCAAATATCTTTCTACCATTTTAAAAAAAAAAACGTCCACTATATTTGTTGTACAGTGTTGGGATTTTTGGTCCATTTTAACTCAGCTCATCCAACCATCCTGGTTCTTCTTTTTATTGTGTTCAAAGTCCTACTTCATTAAGCCATTTTGATTTTACACTGATGAGATCTAACAAGATTGAAACTGCAACAGAAAAACATTATTGAATGCAATATGTTGATAAACGTTTCCCTTTCTCCAGCTCATGATATAAAAGGGCAGATTCACTAAAGGGCGAAGTGGCTGATGTTAGCGTCAATTCGCCAGAAATCCCATCAGCAGGGGCATTGCCAATTCAGTTACAGGCGTAGAGGACACTCTGCTAGCGAACGAGACCATCAATAGTGTTGGTTCGCACTCTATCACCAGGCTGCTTTTCTCTCAGCACCTCTAAAATGAAGCAACATTTTCCTCAATCTTATGTCAGTGACATCATATCCTGTAAGCAGGAAAGGCATTAAAGTTGTCAAAAACACTGGCAACTTTTTTTAACTAATTTGAGGGGCATGGCAAATTTTTGACAAGGGTGGGCTCATGTCTAGGGCATTAGAGGACCTCTTCTGTCTTTATTATGGCTCATTAAAAAGTGCCTACATTTACACCAACATTACTATTAAAGACGTCCAAGGTACCCGCCCTATTAAAATAAACCTAATTGCAAGAGTTCTACAGAAGTTTAGCTAGGCAGAAATTAATGCTAGCGAAAATTTGCTATGAGATGCTTGCACTGCCAAAGTAACGCTAACGAAAAATTGCCAGCGTTCGGCTGCTGAGATGCAACTTTGCATTTTAGTGAATTAATGTAGTTGTGTAGATGTAATGGAGTGTGGCGAATCGGTTGCTGGCAAAAATTCACCCAAAGTGCCTAGCAGTGATAAGTCTAAAGCCACTGTAATTGCTGAGTAATTTTGAAAACATTTTACCATTCCCCTGAGCAACTTAAACTGAGTGTCAGGGAACTTATGGTATTTGATATTATTAAATGCATATTCTTATCCAAGACAGATACAAATTATATGGCTATACCATATTATCAGGGAACCTGTTATTAAGAAAGAACTGAAATATAGTAATGCCATTTCCCATAGTATCTACATAAACAAGTATTGCTTTATATCAAACAATGACTTGTACTTCATAGCATAAATCCATGTTGATGACATAAACACCTTTTATGTTTTTTTTAATGTTTACATGTTTTTAGTAGCTTTATGACATCATGCTCTACATTATGGAAAACATCTTATCTGGAAAACTCAGAGTACCAAGCAGTCCAGGCAGTAGGTCCAGTGAACCCATCAAGTGGCTCCCAATAGCTGAAAGGTCAGTGAAAATGAAAATATATTTTTTTCATTTATGTCTGATGTTATAGTGTTTTGAACTTATCAAATGCTTATATAATATGTCCTGTACATTGATTATACTAATGAATCAATGGACTGTTTTTGGTTCAGTTTAGGTTTGGTGGGCTTGCTTATCCAAATTTTGCATTCAATGGAGGTTTTTCTTCTTTCACCATCTTAAAGGTACTGTTCTGTTTAAAGATGAAACGGAGTAAATAGACTGTGCAAAATAAAAAAAGTTTTCAATTCACAAAAGGTCGAAAAAGTGTTTTTTATAGCATGCCACTGACAGAGTAGAAGTCTCTTTTTACAGTATTCCAGATATTCCTATTCCTAGGAAACTTGATAAAATTCCATGACACAAAATTTAGTGCATTCTGGACTTGCCCAAGGCACCATTAATCCAGCTAGAATCATAGTTTTGAGATGTTGTACCGTGTTAGCATTGAAAAAATGCAGAAAATGTATAGTTTGGTGATACCTTTCAGAGCACACAGGCCCCTTCTTCAGGCAAAATACAAATGAACGGCTGGAAAGGCACATCATATATACTGTTAGATCATTGAAAAAGGGTTTATGGGCAATAAATTAGAAATTTACAGATAGACAGAGAGAACTTGTACAGATAATAAAAGTAATTAGAGTGGGTTGTAAATAGTCCAGGGGTCTGGATTAAGTTAGGTCACATAACTTGAACTAGACCAAGACAGAATAGGGTAATGTTAACACAACAGTTCAAATTAGGAATTGTACAAGATACAGGTACATATAAATAGACTAAAATTGGAATTGTGACCTGTAAAGATAATACAATATTTCAGCTCAGATATTGATAAGTAATGATGGGCGAATTTGCGCCGTTTCGCTTCACTGAAAAATTAGTGAAATTTCGAAAAAATTCGCGAAACGGCGCCGGCGTCTCGGTTTTTATGCTCGAGCCCGTTTTTTATGCCGGCGCCCGTTTATTTGACGCCGGCAAATTTTTTCAGGAGAATTTTCGCGGGCGTTTCGCAAATTCGCCGCGAATTCGCACCTGCCGAATAAATTCACCCATCACTATTGATAAGCCCCTTGAAAGCTTGCAATTGGTACTTATTCAGTTAGCCAATCAAAGGTATCACCAAACTTTACATTTTCTCCAGCTAGAATAGACATTGTTATCTGAAAGAGCCACACATCCACCTGATGTTGTTTAGTAACACCTACTCCTGTTAAATTTCACAGTAATTATTGCACTATTTTATGCTTTTATCGCTTAAACGATGTTTGTGAATCATGCGTTAGGATTAATTCTATAAGCATAGGAATACCTCTTTGCAGTAATGTAGAATTAACGCTTGTGAAACAGTCTATTTTACCCAGTTTTATTTTGACACTGAACTGTATCTTTAAAGCATCTGTTTGGGCCTAGAATGATCTGAGCACCAACAAAGTTATTGAGCATTGTTTAAAGAAGAACTTGTATTGAACTTTTACCTGCCAAGTAAGGGAGGTACCAGGGCCAGGCCGAGGGGTAGGCAGAGTAGGCACGTGCCTAGGGCGTAAAGCTGGGGGGGGGCAGGCACGTACCTGCCCTGTTGCCTACCTCATGTCCGGTCACATCTCTCCTTGTGTATGTGCATTTCTGCGCATGCGCGCACAGCAACTCGTGTTTCTGCCCATGCGAGCACACGGATGTGCGCAAGCGCCAACTTGTGCATGTGCACAGAAATACCAGTTTGCTCATGTGTGCGCTCAGCCGGCGCAAAAAAACACAGCAAAAAAAAAAAACAGATGTTCCAGTTCCATTTTATACATGCTTCTGTTAAGGCTTCTTAATTCAACATTGGTATAAACAATAGAAACCACAGGCATTTGTATTAGAGGATCCATGACTCTTTTTATTGAAACTCTATTATGACAAAAGCTTTAAAGAAGAAGGAAAGCTACGGAGGAATTGTATTGCCAATAGATTAGCTGCAATAGTGCAAGCTAGAATGCTATATTTATTCTGTAGAATGTTTTACCATAGAGTAAAAAGCTCTACAAGCTCTCTGTTTGTTTAAGATCGCAGCTGCAGTATTAGCTTGGTGTGGCATCACTTCCTGCCTGAGTCTTTCCCTGCTCACTTATAGCTCTGGGCTCAGATTATAGCAGAGAAGGGGGGAGAGGAGCAAACTGAGCATACTCACGACCGGGGTAAGGAGGTTTAAGCTGAAGGCAGGAAGTCTGATACAGAAGCCCATGTGTACACAATAGAAGGAAAGAAATGCTGTGTTTCTTTTGACAGGGGACTCAGAGCAGCACTACTTTGGGGGTTTACTGGTGTATTTAGATGGACCATTCTGATAAGGCTTACTTAGTTTTAACCTTTCCTTCTCCTTGAAGCATTGTTGCTTTACTACAAAGTTTGACCATCCTCCACAAAACATTGTACTTTCAACTTGATGCATATTATACATACAAATGGAATAAAGTAAAGACTTTTGACTTATAGTTCCATAAAACAGCAGAAGAATTAAATGTGAGTAAAAGTAGCATAAAATCTGTTATCTTTTACAATCTACCTTCATATAACCCTCATTATTATTATTCAAAACAACCACACGCACTATGTCTAGTGGAAAAATTAGGCTTGTTCATCCAGAATCGACATTGTTATCCGAAAGAGCCACAAATTGATTTTATTCTTAAACCTTCAAAAACAAATGTTCCGCTCTCTGTAAAAATGGATTCAAATTAAGATAGGGAGACAGCTAAAGTGATAACTGCAAATTTGAGTTAGTACTCTGAACAGGTGTATAGTATTAAAAGATACAGAGATTATTTTTGCTACCCCGTTTTAAACAATGTATTAAAAGATATAATGGAATCAGATTGCTGCATATGCAGCAAGGTACTAGATGCACACTAAGGACATTTATAAATGAATACTGCTCTGATAGCACTGGGAATCAGCCATTGCAAATCTATTGTTGGATTTACAAAACATCTATATGTAAAGATTCATCTAAAGGCAGATTTTGCTTACATTTTCCATTTTCTTGCTTTAGCATTGTATCTAATAGCTATATTTTAATACATCAGTACATTCCCAAAGTTAAATAAAAACAATATTTCCAATCTCTTTTCATACTGTAAAGGTATGGGACCCATTATCTGGAAACCTGTCTCCTATGGACTTCATTTTATGCAAGTAATTCAAATGTTTAAAAATAATTTTTTTTCTCTGTAATAATAATGCAGTACCTTGTATTTGATCCAAACTAAGATATAATGAATCCTTATTAGAGGCAAAACCAGCCTATTGGGTTTATTCAATATTTAGATGATTTTCTAGTAGACTTAAGATACAAAGTTACAAATTATGGAAAAATCCATTCTGTATACAGGTCCCAAACCTGTATTTTCGTTTTAGAGATAAGAACAGGGTAACTATCATGAAAGCAAACACTTAATGGAAGCTTCATCTCATACAATTACGTTTTTATCACTGACAAATTCTGTCCTGTTTCTGAAACATCCCCTTCTCAGCAAATGGTCTCTACCTTGCAGGCTTTGTTTTGGATCTGCTTCTTCTGAATTACAGTTCAAACACATCACCCAGACTATAGCTAGCAAAGATCTAGCTGCACATGGAAAAAAATTACTCAGACACAAAGTGACATATACAGTGAGACAGATTGCTGGTACAAATGGTACAACATTTGCAACTTGTTATATTTAGAAAGTTTTTTAATTTACATTACTTTTATCTTATATTAGGATTATTATGGTGATGGTCCCAACACCTAGTTCTATTTTCGAAATTATGTAAAATTGATGGAGACACATGGAAGACTTGATTGTGAAACAAACATCTCCTTTATTTAACAGTAATCAACATGTACTAGGTATCCCAGTCGCCACTTGCTGGGTCCCCCGTATCTCTTGTTAATGGCCTAACGCTCCCTAAAAGTCTGCTGTCCCTGCTCTTTTTCAGGTTATTTTTGGGTCTTTAAGTTTGAGTGGAGGAAAAAGAAGATATCATACATATAATTCTAGTCTAGAGTGGCCACCATATTATCTACACTGCAGTGAAACATTGTTCTGCAGTTCCTTTAATGCTTTATTCATAAGGGGTAAGTGAGTGGAAGACTCTATACTTCCTTCCTTCCCACAATCTGATGTGCAAGTTTAGAAGTACCAACAGGGCAAGCTCCAACAGAGTTCTGTATATACTAGCTGCTGTATGGTAGGCATTAAGAACAGGATTGCCCAGTGCAAGCTGGCTCTGCACTATGTATCTAGAGCCACATTTCCATAACTCTGCAATGACACCAGATGAAAGTATTTGCACAATTGAGAACTAAGGGGTGTACACTTGCATCTCCTTTGTTTATAAACGTTATTTATATTATCCAGAAATAATTACAGAAGTGTGCAACCTCTGTAACTGTGATGAACGTTGTACCTATCTTCTGAGAGATGTGGGACCATTGATATTATGCTTTCTTAGTAATCATCATCATTTATTTATATAGCGCAGTCAAGATACGCAGTGCTTTATAGTAATGTTTCTTTTTTTTACAGCCAGGCTTACATCACCATACACTGCAAATTTATTGCCTTAACATTTCAGGTATTCTGGTTATAATGTATTTGACCTGCTGTATAGGTGTTAACAATACACCCCACCTTAGTGACATTTTCTTCCAAAACGTGTTCCATCTTCCTACTGACTTTCCAATGTGCAAACAGAAATGTAATTACTTTCAAGCTTTTCTTATTCTCTAACACAAACTCACAAACTTTACATTTAACTAGGGATTCATGATAAAGTTAAACATTTAAAAATATGATGGAAAGAAACCCTGAATAGCTATAATTTTAAATAAATGTAATGAAATCAAATTTGAACTTGCTCCTCTCAAACAATTTGCAGATATTTACCTTAAGTGGTAAAGTGAAGAGTTTGGCACAAATTATTCTAACTGCATGCTAATAGTATCAATTCCTTTAGTTAGTACGAGAGTACTAATACATATTTTCACATTTTTAACTGAATAAGGGAAAATGACAGTTCCAGTGAACTTCTGAAAGTACATTTTATCATCAGTCTTTATCAGAATTGATCTTAGAGCAGCTTAGGTATGGCATTCTGCAGGGGTTCCAAGACAAAAAAAGTGATGCAAAATATTTAATTTGCAAAATGTATTTTAGCACAGGACATTTAATTTGTACTCAGTTTGGTGCATTTACCTTAAAGGGATACTGTCATCGGAAAACATGTTTTTTTCGCATCAGTGCTACTCCAGCAGGATTCTGCACTGAAATCCATTTCTCAAAAGAGCAAACACATTTTTTTATATTCAATTTTGAAATCTGACATTGAGCTAGACATTTTGTCAATTTCCCAGCTGCCCCTGGTCATGTGACTTGTGCCTGCACTTTAGGAGAGAAACACTTTCTGGCAGGCTGCTGTTTTTCCTTCTCAATGTAACTGAATGAGTCTCAGTGGGACATGGGTTTTTATTATTGAGTGTTGTTCTTAGAGCTACCAGGCAGCTGTTATCTTGTGTTAGGGAGCTGTTATCTGGTTACCTTCCCATTGTTCTTTTGTTTGGCTGCTGGGGGGGGGGAAAGGGAGGGGGTTGATATCACTCCAACTTGCAGTACAGCAGTAAAGAGTGATTGAAGTTTATCAGAGCACAAGTCACATGACTTGGGGCAGCTGGGAAATTGACAATATGTCTAGCCCCATGTCACATTTCAAAATTGAATATAAAAAAATCTGTTTGCTCTTTTGAGAAATGGATTTCAGTGCAAAATTCTGCTGGAGCAGCACTATTACACTGATTCATTTTGAAAAAAATGTTTTTTCCCAGGACAGTATCCCTTTAACAAGGGGACGCTTCAATTTGACCCTTAGCCTTGAGCCATCCCACTGAACCCCATTGTTACATACCTTAATGAAACCAGGAGACAGAGATGGGTGTAAAATGGCCACAACATTTATTAACATTTTATAAAATAAATAGGACCTTAACCCAAGGCAATATTCTAATCACCAGCATGAGAGAAGTTCAGCAGCCCTGCTGCCGGACCTGCATCTGCAGTGTGTCGATGATAGGAAATCCAAGCAGGCTGCCCCTAGCACAAGCAGTAGTAGCGTCTGTATCAATCAATCCACTGTGCAGTCACAGGAGAGAACCTCCTTTCTCCCTCTCATAAACTTACCTGTGCAGTACTCCGGCAAGGTCCTACCGCTGCTGTGACAAATAAAACTTAAAATATAATATTATATGTGTACTGTTTTGATCCAGAGGAAGGCAAAAAAACCCCAGCCTGCAGCCAGTGCCAATTATGCTTCAAGAGGGAAAAAATTCCTTTCTGACCCCAATGGCGATCAGAAACATTCCCTGGATCAATCATTTCACATTCATTTAACATAAATGAATACAATACAGACTCTCACAATTATAATGTGTAAAGATACAGAAACCACACTATAACAGCGCTTTCAGGATATAGATATAGTTATTAGAGATGTCGCGAACTGTTCGCCGGCGAACTTGTTCGCGCGAACATCGGGTGTTCGCGCTCGCCGGAAGTTCGCGAACGTCGCGCGACGTTCGCCATTTTGGGTTCGCCATTGTTGGCGCTTTTTTTTGCCCTCTCACCCCAGACCAGCAGGTACATGGCAGCCAATCAGGAAGCTCTCCCCTGGACCACTCCCCTTCCCTATAAAAACCGAAGCCCTGCAGCGTTTTTTCACTCTGCCTGTGTGTGCTGAAGAGATAGTGTAGGGAGAGAGCTGCTGCCTGTTAGTGATTTCAGGGACAGTTGAAAGTTTGCTGGCTAGTAATCGTTTTGATACTGCTCTGTTATTGGAGGGACAGAAGTCTGCAGGGGTTTGAGGGACATTTTAGCTTAGGTAGCTTTGCTGGCTAGTAATCTACCTTCTACTGCAGTGCTCTGTATGTAGCTGCAGTGGGCAGCTGTCCTGCTTCTGATCTCATCTGCTGACTGCTGCAATAACAGTAGTCCTTGTAAGGACTGCTTTTATTTATTTTTTTGTTGTTTTACTACTACTACTACTACTACTACTATAAGAGCCCAGTGCTATTAGTCTAGCAGTGTTGGGGAGTGGGACTGGTGTGCTAATCTGCTGCTCCTAGTAGTTCAGCAGCACCAACTTTAATTTTTTTTTTTTAATATTCATTTTTTTTTATTTTACTTTTTTTATTTTACTACCGCTGTAGTAGTGTATAAGTTGACCTTTTAGGCATTATTTGCCCTGTAGGCATTATTTGCACACTGTTTTCTTCAACCCGCCATCGAGCTGTGTGACCTTGTTCCCATTCTGTCTAAATATCCATAATATTACCGTCTCCAGAAAAAACACCGGAGTCACTTTTTTCAAGCAGCATTCATATATTTTACGTAATCCGTATCCACCGCTGTAGTAGTGTATACGTTGGCCTTGTAGGCATTATTTGCACACTGTTTTCTTCAACCCGCCATCGAGCTGTGTGACCTTGTTCCCATTCTGTCTAAATATCCATAATATTACCGTCTCCAGAAAAAACACCGGAGTCACTTTTTTCAAGCAGCATTCATATATTTTACGTAATCCGTATCCACCGCTGTAGTAGTGTATACGTTGGCCTTGTAGGCATTATTTGCACACTGTTTTCTTCAACCCGCCATCGAGCTGTGTGACCTTGTTCCCATTCTGTCTAAATATCCATAATATTACCGTCTCCAGAAAAAACACCGGAGTCACTTTTTTCAAGCAGCCATAATATATTTTACGTAATCCGTATCCACCGCTGTAGTAGTGTATACGTTGGCCTTGTAGGCATTATTTGCACACTGTTTTCTTCAACCCGCCATCGAGCTGTGTGACCTTGTTCCCATTCTGTCTAAATATCCATAATATTACCGTCTCCAGAAAAAACACCGGAGTCACTTTTTTCAAGCAGCCATAATATATTTTACGTAATCCGTATCCACCGCTGTAGTAGTGTATACGTTGGCCTTGTAGGCATTATTTGCACACTGTTTTCTTCAACCCGCCATCGAGCTGTGTGACCTTGTTCCCATTCTGTCTAAATATCCATAATATTACCGTCTCCAGAAAAAACACCGGAGTCACTTTTTTCAAGCAGCCATAATATATTTTACGTAATCCGTATCCACCGCTGTAGTAGTGTATACGTTGGCCTTGTAGGCATTATTTGCACACTGTTTTCTTCAACCCGCCATCGAGCTGTGTGACCTTGTTCCCATTCTGTCTAAATATCCATAATATTACCGTCTCCAGAAAAAACACCGGAGTCACTTTTTTCAAGCAGCCATAATATATTTTACGTAATCCGTATCCACCGCTGTAGTAGTGTATACGTTGGCCTTGTAGGCATTATTTGCACACTGTTTTCTTCAACCCGCCATCGAGCTGTGTGACCTTGTTCCCATTCTGTCTAAATATCCATAATATTACCGTCTCCAGAAAAAACACCGGAGTCACTTTTTTCAAGCAGCCATAATATATTTTACGTAATCCGTATCCACCGCTGTAGTAGTGTATACGTTGGCCTTGTAGGCATTATTTGCACACTGTTTTCTTCAACCCGCCATCGAGCTGTGTGACCTTGTTCCCATTCTGTCTAAATATCCATAATATTACCGTCTCCAGAAAAAACACCGGAGTCACTTTTTTCAAGCAGCCATAATATATTTTACGTAATCCGTATCCACCGCTGTAGTAGTGTATACGTTGGCCTTGTAGGCATTATTTGCACACTGTTTTCTTCAACCCGCCATCGAGCTGTGTGACCTTGTTCACATTTTGTCTAAATATTGATAATATTATCGTCTCTAGAAAAACCACTTGAGTTACTTTTTTTCAAGCAGCATTCATATATTTTACGTAATCCGTATCCACCGCTGTAGTAGTGTATACGTTGACCTTGTAGGCATTATTTGCACACTGTTTTCTTCAACCCGCCATCGAGCTGTGTGAGCTTGTTCACATTTTGTCTAAATATTGATAATATTATCGTCTCTAGAAAAACCACTTGAGTTACTTTTTTTCAAGCAGCATTCATATATTTTACGTAATCCGTATCCACCGCTGTAGTAGTGTATACGTTGACCTTGTAGGCATTATTTGCACACTGTTTTCTTCAACCCGCCATTGAGCTGTGTGACCTTGTTCACATTTTGTCTAAATATTGATAATATTATCGTCTCTAGAAAAACCACTTGAGTTACTTTTTTTCAAGCAGCATTCATATATTTTACGTAATCCGTATCCACCGCTGTAGTAGTGTATACGTTGACCTTGTAGGCATTATTTGCACAGTGTTTTCTTCAACCCGCCATCGAGCTGTGTGACCTTGTTCACATTTTGTCTAAATATTGATAATATTATCGTCTCTAGAAAAACCACTTGAGTTACTTTTTTTCAAGCAGCATTCATATATTTTACGTAATCCGTATCCACCGCTGTAGTAGTGTATACGTTGACTTTGTAGGCATTATTTGCACAGTGTTTTCTTCAACCCGCCATCTAGCTGTGTGTATTATCGTTTCCAGAAAAACCAACTGAGTTTTTGTTGTTGTTGTTGTTTTTTTAAAAATAATGCCAGGCAAAGGCAGGCCGCCACGCAGAGGCCGTGCTAGGGGCCGTGCTGCTATGCAATCCTGTGGCCCTAGCAAATTGCCCAGTTTTAAAAAGCCAATGACCCTGAACTCCCAAAATGCTGAAGAGGTAGTTGACTGGCTTACACAGCACACCCCATCCTCTACCGTTTCTAACTTTACCACAACATCCTCCTCATCCTCCACTGCTATGGCCACCCCACGTAACACTTCCTCCACCACCGGTGCCCCTTCTTCACTGGGGTCAGAGGAGTTATTTTCCAATGAGTTTCTTGAACTGAGTAATGCGCAACCATTATTGCCAGAAGAAGATGAAGGAGATGAGGACCTTACACCAGATTTAATTCTGGCAGAGAACACGATAGAGATGGACATAATGAGTGATGAGGAGGAGGTCCCCGCTGCTGCTTCCTTCTGTGATGTGTCAGAAGAAATTGATGCATCTGAGGAGAATGATGATGAGGAGATTGATGTTTTGTGGGTGCCTAGTAGAAGAGAGCAAGAGGAGGGTAGTTCAGATGGAGAGACGGAGAGTCAGAGAGGCAGTAGGAGAATAAGACTTAGAAGAAGCAGGGAGGACAGCCCGCAGGGATCAGTAGGGCAACAACATGTATCGGCACCTGTGTTCAGCCGGCCAACGCACCCGCCATTGCCGCCAATACCGCCAACTCCGCCAACTTCTACTGTTACCGCCAGATCGCACACTTCCAAAAAGTCAGCAGTGTGGGATTTTTTTAATGTGTGTGCCTCTGACAAAAGCATTGTAATTTGCAATGAGTGCAGTCAGAAACTGAGCCTTGGTAAGCCCAACAGCCACATAGGTACAACTTCTATGCGAAGGCACATGAGCGGCAAGCACAAAGCACTTTGGGAGCAACACCTCAAAGGCAACAGGCAAACTAAAAGCCACACTCCTTCTGGTCCAGCATCTTACTGCTCTACCTCTGCTCTCCTTGACCCGTCTGAACCACCCTCCACTCCGCCTTCCACCTTGACCACCTGTTCCCATTCCCAGTCATCTGCCACCAGCCAAGTTTCTGTGAAGGCCATGTTTGAGCGTAAGAAGCCAATGTCTGACTGTCACCCCCTTGCCCGGCGTCTGACAGCTGGCTTGTCTGCACTCTTAGCCCGCCAGCTTTTACCATACCAGCTGGTGGACTCTGAGGCCTTCCGCAAATTTGTAGCAATTGGGACACCGCAGTGGAAGGTACCCAGCCGCAATTTTTTTTCTAAAAAGGGAATACCACACCTGTACCAACATGTGCAGAGCCAAGTTACCGCATCTCTGTCACTTAGTGTTGGGCCAAAGGTCCATATGACTACTGACGCATGGTCCTCCAAGCATGGTCAGGGCAGGTATGTCACCTACACTGCCCACTGGGTGAACTTGGTAATGGCTGGGAAGCAGGGAATGGGTAGCTCAACAACAACAGTGGAGTTGGTGTCACCGCCACGGATTGCACGCGGTTCTGCCACCACCTCTACTCCTCCATCGCTCTCTACCTCGTCTTCTTCTTCTTCTTACTCTGCTGCTGGGTCCTCCTTCTCCTCCTCCACACCTGTGCACCCCCAGCTCCCCCTAGGCTATTCGACGTGCCAGGTACGCCGTTGTCACGCTGTCTTGGGGATGACGTGCCTGGAAAGCAAAAACCATACCGGATCTGTACTCCTGTCATCTCTGCAGTCACAGGCCGATCGGTGGCTGACCCCACACCAACTGCAGATCGGAAAAGTGGTGTGTGACAATGGAAGCAATCTGTTGGCAGCGTTGAGACTAGGCAATTTAACACATGTGCCCTGCATGGCACATGTGTTAAATTTAATAGTCCAACGTTTTGTCTCCAAGTACCCAGGATTCCAGGACGTTCTCACCCAGTCCAGAAAGGTGTCGGCCCATTTCAGACGTTCCTACACAGCCATGGCACGCCTTGCTGACATTCAGCAGCGCTACAACATGCCAGTCAGGCGTTTGATTTCTGACAGCCAGACTCGCTGGAATTCAACGCTCCTTATGTTGGAACGTCTGCTGCAACAACAAAGGGCCGTCAACGAGTACCTTTTTGAACTGGGTGGTAGGACTGGATCTGCACAGCTGGGGATTTTTTTCCCCCGTTACTGGGTGCTTATGCGCGATGCCTGCAGGCTCATGCGACCTTTTGAAGAGGTGACAAATATGGTCAGTCGCACCGAAGGCACCATCAGCGACCTAATACCCTTCGCTTTCTTCCTGGAGCGTGCCGTGCGACGAGTGACAGATGAGGCTGTAGACCAGCGTGACGAGGAGCTGGAAGCGCGCGATTTCTGGTCGGAATCACCAGAACGAACCCAGGCACCTGCTGCAACGCAGGGAGAGGTGCCAGAAGTGGAGTCAGAGGAGGAAGGTGGCTTTGTGGAGGAGGAGGAGGAGGACCAACAGGAGCAGGCTTCCCAGGGGGCTAGTGGTGACCTTTTGGGGACCCCTGGTCTTGTACGTGGCTGGGGGGAGGAGACCGTGGATGATGCAGTCCTTGATAATGAGGAAGCGGAGATGGATAGCTCTGCATCCAACCTTGTGAGAATGGGGTCTTTCATGCTGTCATGCCTGTTGAAGGACCCCCGTATCAAGAGGCTTAAGGAGAAGGACCTGTACTGGGTCGCAACGCTACTAGACCCTCGGTACAAGCATAAAGTGTCAGAAATGTTACCAACATACCACAAGTCCGAAAAGATGCGGCATTTACAAACCAGCCTGCAAAACATGTTGTACAATGCTTTTAAGGGTGATGTCACTTCAGGAACTCATCAACATTCCAGGGGCAGAGGTGCCAGTAATCCTGCCACGAGCACACCTGCAAGGACAAAGCCCTTTGGCCAGTCTGTAACGTCAGACATGCAAATGTTTTTCTGTCCAAGGCAGCGCCACAACCCTTCTGGATCCACCCTCAAAGAACGCCTCGACCGGCAGGTAGCGGACTACCTGGCATTAACTGCAGATATCGACACTCTGAGGAGCGATGAACCCCTGGACTACTGGGTGCGCAGGCTTGATCTGTGGCCAGAGCTGTCACAATTTGCCATGAACCTCTTGTCTTGCCCAGCCTCAAGTGTGCTCTCAGAAAGGACCTTCAGTGCAGCAGGAGGGATTGTAACTGAGAAGAGAACTCGCCTAGGTCACAAAAGTGTCGATTACCTGACCTTTATTAAAATGAATGAGGGGTGGATCTCGGAGGGTTACTGCACGCCGGAAGACTTGTTCTGACTTCTATGCAGCTGTCCTTCTCTTCAAGCCTCATGACTCTACACACAGCTGTCCTTTAGCGTCCTCCTCCTCCCTCCGCCACCGTTACAAACTAGGGTGCAAACCCTACTGGTTTAATTTTTTCTGGCCTCTGTGCTTCAGTGGCTGCAACCAAAAAAATGCCTATTTTCTGCATTTATATGACATAATTTTTCTGGCCTCTGTGCTTCAGTGGCTGCAACCAAAAAAATTTATATTTTCAGCATTTATATGGCATAATTTTTCTGTCAACTGTGCTTCAGTGGCTGCGACCAAACAAATGCATATTTTCTGCATTTATATGGCATAATTTTTCTGGCCTCTGTGCTTCAGTGGCTGCAACCAAAAAAATTACTATTTTCAGCATTTATATGGCATATTTTTTCTGGCAACTGTGCTTCAGTGGCTGCGACCAAAAAAATGCATATTTTCTGCATTTATATGGCATAATTTTTCTGGCCTCTGTGCTTCAGTGGCTGCAACCAAAAAAATTTATATTTTCAGCATTTATATGGCATAATTTTTCTGTCAACTGTGCTTCAGTGGCTGCGACCAAAAAAATGCATATTTTCTGCATTTATATGGCATAATTTTTCTGGCCTCTGTGCTTCAGTGGCTGCAACCAAAAAAATTTATATTTTCAGCATTTATATGGCATAATTTTTCTGGCAACTGTGCTTCAGTGGCTGCGACCAAAAAAATGACTATTTTCAGCATTTATATGGCATATTTTTTCTGGCCTCTGTGCTTCAGTGGCTGTGGCCAAAAAAACTGGGCAAACAATGCCTACAAGGTCAACGACGTTGACCTTGTAGGCATTGTTTGCCCAGTTTTTTTGGCCACAGCCACTGAAGCACAGAGGCCAGAAAAAATATGCCATATAAATGCTGAAAATAGTCATTTTTTGCCATACGTTGACTCAACGTATATGGCAAAAAATGACTATTTTCAGCATTTATGTGGCATATTTTTTCTGGCAACTGTGCTTCAGTGGCTGCAACCAAAAAACTGGGCAAACAATGTCTACAAGGTCAACGTATGGCGAAAAATTACTATTTTCAGCATTTATATGGCATATTTTTTCTGGCAACTGTGCTTCAGTGGCTGCGTCCAAAAAAACTGGGCAAACAATGTCTACAAGGTCAACGTATTGCGAAAAATGACTATTTTCAGCATTTATATGGCATATTTTTTCTGGCAACTGTGCTTCAGTGGCTGCGTCCAAAAAAACTGGGCAAACAATGCCTACAAGGTCAACGTATGGCAGTTGTTTAAAGAGAACAGTAGATTACTAGCCAGCAAAGCTACCTAAGCTAAAATGTCCCTCAAATCCCTGCAGACTTCTGTCCCTCCAATACAGAGCAGTATCAAGCAGATTACTAGCCAGCAAACTTACTATCATCTGTCCCTGAAATCACTAACAGCTCTCCCCCTACACTATCTCTTCCAAGCACACACAGGCAGATTTTTCAGATACATTTTTGCCCTTGATCCCCCTCTGGCATGCCACTGTCCAGGTCGTTGCACCCTTTAAACAACTTTAAAATCATTTTTCTGGCCAGAAATGTCTTTTCTAGATGTTAAAGTTCGCCTTCCCATTGAAGTCTATGGGGTTCGCGAACCGTTCGCGAACCGCTCGCGTTTTTGCGCAAGTTCGCGAATATGTTCGCGAACTTTTTTTCCGACGTTCGCTACATCCCTAGCAATAATATATTCCGTATCCACTGCTGTAGTAGTGTATACGTCAACCTTGTAGGCATTATTTGCTCAGTGTGTTCTTCATTTTCAAACAACAACCATCTAGCTGTGTGAGCTTGTTCACATTCTGTCTAAATATCAATAATAATACCGTCTCTAGAAACACCACCCGAGTGACGTTTTTCAGGCAGCAATCATATATATCGTATCCACTGCTGTAGTAGTGTATACGTTAACCTTGTAGGCATTATTTGCTCAGTGTGTTCTTCATTTTCAAACAACAACCATCTAGCTGTGTGAGCTTGTTCACATTCTGTCTAAATATCAATAATAATACCGTCTCTAGAAACACCACCCGAGTGACGTTTTTCAGGCAGCAATAATATATTCCGTATCCACTGCTGTAGTAGTGTATACGTTGACCTTGTAGGCCTTGTTTGCCCAGTGTGTTCTTCTTCTTCATTTTCAAACAACAACCATCTAGCTGTGTGAGCTTGTTCACATTCTGTCTAAATATCAATAATAATACCGTCTCTAGAAACACCACCCGAGTGACGTTTTTCAGGCAGCAATAATATATTCCGTATCCACTGCTGTAGTAGTGTATACGTTAACCTTGTAGGCATTATTTACTCAGTGTGTTCTTCATATTCAAACAACAACCATCTAGCTGTGTGAGCTTGTTCACATTCTGTCTAAATATCAATAATAATACCGTCTCTAGAAACACCACCCGAGTGACGTTTTTCAGGCAGCAATAATATATTCCGTATCCACTGCTGTAGTAGTGTATACGTTGACCTTGTAGGCCTTGTTTGCCCAGTGTGTTCTTCTTCTTCATTTTCAAACAACAACCATCTAGCTGTGTGAGCTTGTTCACATTCTGTCTAAATATCAATAATAATACCGTCTCTAGAAACACCACCCGAGTGACGTTTTTCAGGCAGCAATAATATATTCCTTATCCACTGCTGTAGTAGTGTATACGTTAACCTTGTAGGCATTATTTGCTCAGTGTGTTCTTCATTTTCAAACAACAACCATCTAGCTGTGTGAGCTTGTTCACATTCTGTCTAAATATCAATAATAATACCGTCTCTAGAAACACCACCCGAGTGACGTTTTTCAGGCAGCAATAATATATTCCGTATCCACTGCTGTAGTAGTGTATACGTTGACCTTGTAGGCCTTGTTTGCCCAGTGTGTTCTTCTTCTTCATTTTCAAACAACAACCATCTAGCTGTGTGAGCTTGTTCACATTCTGTCTAAATATCAATAATAATACCGTCTCTAGAAACACCACCCGAGTGACGTTTTTCAGGCAGCAATAATATATTCCGTATCCACTGCTGTAGTAGTGTATACGTTAACCTTGTAGGCATTATTTGCTCAGTGTGTTCTTCATTTTCAAACAACAACCATCTAGCTGTGTGAGCTTGTTCACATTCTGTCTAAATATCAATAATAATACCGTCTCTAGAAACACCACCTGAGTGACGTTTTTCAGGCAGCAATCATATATATCGTATCCACTGCTGTAGTAGTGTATACGTTAACCTTGTAGGCATTATTTGCTCAGTGTGTTCTTCATTTTCAAACAACAACCATCTAGCTGTGTGAGCTTGTTCACATTCTGTCTAAATATCAATAATAATACCGTCTCTAGAAACACCACCCGAGTGACGTTTTTCAGGCAGCAATAATATATTCCGTATCCACTGCTGTAGTAGTGTATACGTTAACCTTGTAGGCATTATTTGCTCAGTGTGTTCTTCATTTTCAAACAACAACCATCTAGCTGTGTGAGCTTGTTCACATTCTGTCTAAATATCAATAATAATACCGTCTCTAGAAACACCACCCGAGTGACGTTTTTCAGGCAGCAATAATATATTCCGTATCCACTGCTGTAGTAGTGTATACGTTAACCTTGTAGGCATTATTTGCTCAGTGTGTTCTTCATTTTCAAACAACAACCATCTAGCTGTGTGAGCTTGTTCACATTCTGTCTAAATATCAATAATAATACCGTCTCTAGAAACACCACCCGAGTGACGTTTTTCAGGCAGCAATAATTAGAGATGTCGCGAACTGTTCGCCGGCGAACTTGTTCGCGCGAACATCGGGTGTTCACGCTCGCCGGAAGTTCGCGAACGTCGCGCGACGTTCGCCATTTTGGGTTCGCCATTGTTGGCGCTTTTTTTTGCCCTCTCACCCCAGACCAGCAGGTACATGGCAGCCAATCAGGAAGCTCTCCCCTGGACCACTCCCCTTCCCTATAAAAACCGAAGCCCTGCAGCGTTTTTTCACTCTGCCTGTGTGTGCTGAAGAGATAGTGTAGGGAGAGAGCTGCTGCCTGTTAGTGATTTCAGGGACAGTTGAAAGTTTGCTGGCTAGTAATCGTTTTGATACTGCTCTGTTATTGGAGGGACAGAAGTCTGCAGGGGTTTGAGGGACATTTAAGCTTAGGTAGCTTTGCTGGCTAGTAATCTACCTTCTACTGCAGTGCTCTGTATGTAGCTGCAGTGGGCAGCTGTCCTGCTTCTGATCTCATCTGCTGACTGCTGCAATAACAGTAGTCCTTGTAAGGACTGCTTTTATTTATTTTTTTGTTGTTTTACTACTACTACTACTACTACTACTACTATAAGAGCCCAGTGCTATTAGTCTAGCAGTGTTGGGGAGTGGGACTGGTGTGCTAATCTGCTGCTCCTAGTAGTTCAGCAGCACCAACTTTAATTTTTTTTTTTAATATTCATTTTTTTTTTATTTTACTTTTTTTTATTTTACTACCGCTGTAGTAGTGTATAAGTTGACCTTTTAGGCATTATTTGCCCTGTAGGCATTATTTGCACACTGTTTTCTTCAACCCGCCATCTAGCTGTGTGACCTTGTTCACATTCTGTCTAAATATCCATAATATTACCGTCTCCAGAAAAAACACCGGAGTGACTTTTTTCAAGCAGCCATAATATATTTTACGTAATCCGTATCCACCGCTGTAGTAGTGTATACGTTGACCTTGTAGGCATTATTTGCACAGTGTTTTCTTCAACCCGCCATCTAGCTGTGTGACCTTGTTCACATTCTGTCTAAATATCCATAATATTACCGTCTCCAGAAAAAACACCGGAGTGACTTTTTTCAAGCAGCCATAATATATTTTACGTAATCCGTATCCACCGCTGTAGTAGTGTATACGTTGACCTTGTAGGCATTATTTGCACACTGTTTTCTTCAACCCGCCATCTAGCTGTGTGACCTTGTTCACATTCTGTCTAAATATCCATAATATTACCGTCTCCAGAAAAAACACCGGAGTGACTTTTTTCAAGCAGCCATAATATATTTTACGTAATCCGTATCCACCGCTGTAGTAGTGTATACGTTGACCTTGTAGGCATTATTTGCACACTGTTTTCTTCAACCCGCCATCTAGCTGTGTGAGCTTGTTCACATTTTGTCTAAATATTGATAATATTATCGTCTCTAGAAAAACCACTTGAGTTACTTTTTTTCAAGCAGCATTCATATATTTTACGTAATCCGTATCCACCGCTGTAGTAGTGTATACGTTGACCTTGTAGGCATTATTTGCACACTGTTTTCTTCAACCCGCCATCTAGCTGTGTGAGCTTGTTCACATTTTGTCTAAATATTGATAATATTATCGTCTCTAGAAAAACCACTTGAGTTACTTTTTTTCAAGCAGCATTCATATATTTTACGTAATCCGTATCCACCGCTGTAGTAGTGTATACGTTGACCTTGTAGGCATTATTTGCACAGTGTTTTCTTCAACCCGCCATCTAGCTGTGTGAGCTTGTTCACATTTTGTCTAAATATTGATAATATTATCGTCTCTAGAAAAACCACTTGAGTTACTTTTTTTCAAGCAGCATTCATATATTTTACGTAATCCGTATCCACCGCTGTAGTAGTGTATACGTTGACCTTGTAGGCATTGTTTGCCCAGTTTTTTTGGCCGCAGCCACTGAAGCACAGAGGCCAGAAAAAATATGCCATATAAATGCTGAAAATAGTCATTTTTTGCCATACGTTGACTCAACGTATATGGCAAAAAATGACTATTTTCAGCATTTATATGGCATATTTTTTCTGGCAACTGTGCTTCAGTGGCTGCGACCAAAAAAACTGGGCAAACAATGCCTACAAGGTCAACGTATGGCAAAAAATGACTTTTTCAGCATTTATATGGCATATTTTTTCTGGCAACTGTGCTTCAGTGGCTGCAACCAAAAAACTGGGCAAACAATGTCTACAAGGTCAACGTTATGGCGAAAAATTACTATTTTCAGCATTTATATGGCATATTTTTTCTGGCAACTGTGCTTCAGTGGCTGCGTCCAAAAAAAACTGGGCAAACAATGCCTACAAGGTCAACGTATGGCAGTTGTTTAAAGAGAACAGTAGATTACTAGCCAGCAAAGCTACCTAAGCTAAAATGTCCCTCAAATCCCTGCAGACTTCTGTCCCTCCAATACAGAGCAGTATCAAGCAGATTACTAGCCAGCAAACTTACTATCATCTGTCCCTGAAATCACTAACAGCTCTCCCCCTACACTATCTCTTCCAAGCACACACAGGCAGATTTTTCAGATACATTTTTGCCCTTGATCCCCCTCTGGCATGCCACTGTCCAGGTCGTTGCACCCTTTAAACAACTTTAAAATCATTTTTCTGGCCAGAAATGTCTTTTCTAGATGTTAAAGTTCGCCTTCCCATTGAAGTCTATGGGGTTCGCGAACCGTTCGCGAACCGCTCGCATTTTTGCGCAAGTTCGCGAATATGTTCGCGAACTTTTTTTCCGACGTTCGCTACATCCCTAATAGTTATTACTATATAGATATACTAATTAATAGATAATATGACAACACAAAGATGAAAACTACTGACATTTTACAAAATTTGCAAAATGGGGGAGGGTGGGTGGAATGTTTCTACCTGCTCAGAAGATAAGGAAGTGAACTGCTTCTTCCCCTGACATCACATCCCTCTCTTACTCCACCCCTGGGCCTGGCCATCTCCTGCTTTAACTCATTCCTTCTCACCTAAACACAGCTACATATGATTCTGCACATCTCTAACCTAGACCAGTATCATTTGACTGCTGGTCATTCGGATCCCTTGTCAGGCAGCTCCTGCACTTATAGCTCCAGGGCTTTCCTTTCCTTGTGGCCTTTGCTGTCCTTCTCTAGATACAGAACCAGAGTATTCTAGTCGAAGGAGAACATGTGCTGTATATTTGCCTGCAAATTAAACAAGCAGTGAGTACACAAAAATCTTTTGCTGTCCTGGCAAACAAAGAGTTTGTGTCACTAATAGAAGGGCAATGCTATGCATGTGCCACAGTCAATACTTTATATATTAATAGAAAACCTGTTGTTAGATTTGTGTGGAAACCAAAATATAGGTACAAGTAATTTGCGTAATATGTTTTTTTCCTTGCCCCTCCCCCCTGGAAAATTTTCTTCGGACACCTATGCCTGGTTCTGAATGCTGTTTAAATCCAACTGTGAGCATATTGGTGTTATTACTGTATATATTATTATTTATTATTTTTAGTTCCCTCACAAGTCTTTCTTTCTCTATAGCTCAAGGTTATATATTATGACTCATGAAAATTACAATTTTGAACTCCAAAAAACTTAAAAAAAGATTAACACACATTAAAATCCAGTAAAATCAAAGATGCCAAAATAAATATAGGTCTAGAATTAGTAAAATGGTGGAAAATGTAATCCTGTAATATTAATTTTGGAGTATATACAGTACAAGCTCTGGGTTCTAAAATAAAGTTGCGTGGAGCTGCACCCAAGATAGCAAATACTTATTATAAACTCCTACGTAAAAGTCTGCATTGAGGAACTTTGTAAAGATTACTTGGTCCTGTAAAAGAAATTGTTGTAGAACTTTTACATCCTTCTAAGCTCTATGTAGAAGCATTGCCTCTATGTTATTTAGCTATACGTGCTGATGTGCAATTCTGTACGCTGTACTGTTCTAATGATATTTTTTCATGTCTCTTTTATTGGAACCTTAGAAAGTATCTTCTTCTGGAACAATGATATAGCCTTTACCATAGACATTATGCATGGTTTTAATTGTATTTCCCTGTTTAGGTTTTAATGTGTCCACACTATGTTGAGCTGATTATATTTTTCTCTATGATATAAGAAAATATTACCTTCTGATAATAAATTATACTTGGAGTAGCCTGAGGTGACTTTCTGACTGCAGATGCAATAGCTGGATCTAAACAGGAACAATAAGTGGACATTAGAATGTCTCTAGAACCTTGTACTAAAGACACAAAAAGAACAAATGGGAGAAATAGAGTTGGCATTGTGGGGCATTTATCTAGGCAAGAAAATTATTTTGTAGTGGATATTTACAAGATTGTAATTATTGATCAATTGTAGGGATGGGCGAAATGACGCCGCAGAGATGACGCCCATAGACTAGTATAGACTTAAATGGGCGTCGGCGACATTTAGCCGGCGGCGAATTTTTGGCGAAACGAAACGGGTCAAATTCACCCATCCCTAATCAATTGTAAAAATCTTTCGTAGTGTTAGAAAATCAATGCAGCATGTCTGTTGTGGCTGTTATACTGTAGGTCAGCTTCATCAAAAACATTAACCTCATTCATTGATATTTTACACAGCTAATTCACTTTTTTTGGTGCAGGGCTTTGAATATATCTTGGAATTTTGGGTGGTAAAACTCTCTTGTATTAGAAGAAATAATGCAATGAAATTATAATGTAAAGGCAAAGCTATAGTCTCCTTCAACACTTTCACAATTATAACAGTTTCATTCTACATGCCATGGAACAAATACTGTATAAGTAATAAAGCTTGTGTTTCCTTTGTCCAGAATTGTCACTTTTATTATAACAGATAATATACCTGTACTTGAAATAACTGTATGAAGAATATTAGACGTGACCTTGGAGTTCTGTATCCTGCATAAATGCACGTGGCCTGGGGCTTTGTGTCTTTATAGTTTTATGGAACATGACTTCTAATATCCTTATAATTTACAGTTGGGAGTCATTATAGCATATGTCAATATCTTGGAAAACATTCCATATTACAAACATAGCATATATAAAGTGAATAAAGAGTATGAAATACTCAATTTATCAATTTTTGCAATAAACATCTGCTCTGTGTTCTAGGAATTGTCTAGAACTATCTATATTATTATGGATAGTATTAGTCTTTATTGTAATCTTTGGTTCCTTGAGTATGTGTCTTAACTGGTGCAGGAGTATGATTTGAGTAGGGACTGCTCCAGACCTGAGCTTTTATTTATCTGGGATAATTTGGCTTAGGTATTCTAAATTATTTGCAGCTCTTTGAATCCATGAAGAAAAATAACTTGCACAATCCTGATGGGAAACAAGAAGAGGCATCCACTACACGTCCCAATATGGGAGCACCATAAAGGAAATGAAGAAAAGTCACTGTAGTAGATCCAGGTAAGACTCCCTAGTAGGTGACCTGACAATGTAACTTGATTGATTTCTAAAAGTAGTAAATTAGCCATGTTCTGTACACATGGTATGGATAAGATGCAACATGGTGCTATGATTAAGGGCAGTAGGGGGTTGATTATAGGTTTTTTTTTATATCAAGGGCAGGTTGACACTCAAAAGGCAAAAATCTATCACAAACTGCCATGTTTTTTTAACTTACGATTCACTTAACCCTTCCCTCCATAGTGGCAAACACTGAATTGCAGTAGCATCTTGCATCTTCAATGTATAAAATACGCATGTGAGCATCCAACAGATGTCCTTATCATAAGAAGAGGAGACTGCATGTGCAACGCACAACTGGAGCCCCACATTTAACTAATTCTTATAGCAGGAATTAAGGTTCTCTTGGGCCATTGAGAGCTGCATTTTGTATTTTCCATCCAATGTAATGTGAAGTGTGTAACTTGTGCTACACTTTGGGGCCCATTTACTTAGCTCGAGTGAAGGAATAGAATAAAAAAAACTTTGAATTTCGAATGATTTTTTTGGCTACTTCAACCTTCGACTACGACTTTGAATCGAACGATTCGAACTAAAAATCGTTCGAATATTCGACCATTCGATAGTCAAAGTACTGTCTCTTTAAAAAAAACTTTGACCCCCCTAGTTCGCCACCTAAAACCTACCCAAGTCAATGTTAGCCTATGGGGAAGGTCCCCATAGGCTTTGCAATCTTTTTTTGGTCGAAGAAAAATCGTTCGATTGATGGATTAAAATCCTTTCAAATTGTTCGATTCGAAGGATTTAATCGTTCGATCAATCGATTTTTCGTTCGATCGAACTATTTGCGGTAAATCCTTCGACATCGATATTTGAAGTCAAAGGATTTACATTCGACAGTCGAATATCGAGGGTTAATTAATATATATTAATTAATATATATTAATTATATTCGACCCTAGGTAAATCTGCCCCTAAGTGTAGGCACAAGTGCCCAATTTGCACCCCTCATTCACAACAGGATTTGGGGTTATGCGTTAATAAATGAGACCTCACTGGGCTGTATAACTACAAAGAGTGCTCTATAATCATAAAATACAGTATAAAAGACAATGTGTTCAATTAGTATTTATTCTGATGCTGTGTTACCATTAATAAATTCATTTATTTATTAATTAAATGTATTCATTTTATGAAATGTGTTTTTTATTTGACATATTTACATTTTAAAGGAACTGTAATATGTATTATTAGAAATACTAAGCATAAAACATAATATGGGGTCTTTTTACACTTGCCCCCCCCATCCTGTCAGACTGAGTTTAGTTATTCACCTTATATCTGGGCAAGGACTTGAATGAATGTCTAATTGTTCAACTTGCAGTGGGTTAATGATAGTAGAAATTGCTGTGGTTAGCAGCAGATGCATTTTACACCAATACAACAAAGACACATTGTGGTTATTGCATTTATTAAAAACCTGGCCTTTGTTTGAAATCCCTCCACTGCTACTTGCTGTTCATATACATCTTTAATGGAAATGATGATAATTCTGCTAGTTCTATGCATTATATCTTGTAATAGAAATCATTGTATACAAAATAAATAATGCAGTGTGGCCTTGCCTTTCCATTTATAAGAACAGCCCTTTAATAAAACATATATAGATACATACAATCATAAAGGCATGTTTGACATCCAGTGTTAGGGACATATATTCACTTAGATTGCTATGTTGGTGTTGTCTTTTACTTCTTCAAGGGTTGGTTTAAGTTTTCATTGATTAGACATTGGTTTAAATTTGCAGCCACAGTTTACTGGGAGAGGTTAGTAAACCATCATCTCTTATATGGCCACTGTATTTTGTATTTCCCATAGGTTATCTTTGTAAAGCCCATTTGGGCAAGGCCCTTGCAGCTGGTATTTGGTTTCTCCAAGGAAACTCCAAGTACAAAGCTTTGTACTTAAAGAGATATTTGACTTTATGCTGCCTTCTATGAAGCCACTCTTCAGTGTGCAGGTAAGTTATTGTCATATAATATGGGAACATTTGTACCACTGAGAGCATCTTATATAATGGCATCTTGATTTGTAAGTGTTGGACAAAGGCGTGCATTTAGCAGCCAAGCCAGTAGAAACTACAGTATATTTGAAGCCAGTTGTTATTAATAGGGAAGGGATCCAAAAAAGATAGGTTTTAAAGTTATTTGTAAAGTTATTTGTCTTGTGGTTTACATTTTCTGCACTCCTGGCTCTGACTCCTAAAACAATACTGCAAGAGGCTGATTTAAAGACCTAACAGAGACTGACTTGTATTACATTACATCAGACCCAGAGGATTAAAAGGGATACGCAAATAGTTCTTTCAATAACAAATACAATGGCAGCCTCGTAGAAGCTTTTGGGGTGCTGTAATGTGGGCACAATTTAGCTCTAGAAGGTACCACTGATCATTTGTTTGAAATCACACATCTGATTGGTTGCTATGAATTATTAGATCTGAAGCAATCTTGTTAATATTATTACATGACCTCATCTGTTTTGCAGTTTTCTGATCATTAAGCTTTAAAAAAAAAAATCCCAGACAATTTCTATTAGTGTTTTACAAAAATGTATTAACCATAGTTCACCCCGAATGTGTCAAATTTACTTTCATTCTCCATTAGGTGAAATTTCTCAATACGAAGTTTCCGTGTTTTTTAACACAGGTATGGAACCTGTTATTCAGAATGTTTGGGACCTGGGGTTTTCCGGATAAAGGGTCTTACTGTAATTTGGATCTCCATGACTTAAGTCTATTAAAATAAAATTTAAATATTAATTACATAGGATTGTTTTGCCTCCAATAAGTATTAATTATATCTAAGATAGGATCAATTACAAGGTACTTTTCTATAACTACAGAGAAAAAGGGAATGATTTTAAAAATGTTAATTATTTCATTAAAATGGAGTTTATGGGAGACTCTCTACCTAAATTCAATGCCTTCTGGATAATAGGTTTCTGGATAACGGATCTTCTACCTGTATCTTTTGGTCAGCTCAGAATGTGAGCAGAGTTATTACAATATTTTGTCTTGAACTTCCTTAGTAAAGAACTACAATAGATACAAATCTTCATATGCCATGCTCTGTTCAGATTCTGAATGAAGTCCTGAAGGTGGGGTGAGGGATTTCTAGATCATTTGAAAAACCAAGAAGTGGGGCAGAATATTAGGTTCTGGCCACCCAGGCCAACTTAGTAGAATGGGACCCCAATAAAGCACAACTAAAATATTTTTTTTTATTATTTTAATATAATAATTTATTAATTAGATCCAGCATGCTTCAATTTTCTATAGTGACCTTGAAATTAAAGGGATACTGTCATGGGAAAAAAACATTTTTTCAAAATGAATCTGTTAATAGTGCTGCTCCAGCAGAATTCTGCACTGAAATCCATTTCTCAAAAGAGCAAACAGATTTTTTTATATTCAATTTTGAAATCTGACATGGGGCTAGACATATTGTCAATTTCCCAGCTGCCCCAAGTCATGGAGTAGCACTATTAACTGATGCGTTTTGAAAAAAAATGTTTTCCGATAACAGGATCCCTTTAAGTAAATGCACAGAACATCTAGATTTTGCATAAGTAAAGTTACTACTGACCTCTTGAAGCAACTCTATAGACTCTGACCAAAAGTTAGGCACCCCCAAGTTATTGTATTTACTTACCTGACACTCCGGGCCAATGCTCCTATCAGCAGAAAACTGCACCAGCCCAGCGAGCACCACTTCCTGCTTCTTATTTTAGCTCGCAGCTGCGCATGTAGAGCGTAAAGCGAAAAAGCAGGCAATTTTATACTATTGCTAGTGATGGGCAAATTTTATATATATAGTAAATACAGTAAATATTGTTGCATTTTTCTATGACCTCTTCATTAGCTTATTGTCTCTCATATCCATGTAGGAGGTACCAGTGAAGCAGAACCTGACCAGTTCCAGGGAGTCACATCTGACAGAAGATGAAGAGATGTTTCATTTTAATTCATTCTCTTTCCGGTAGCATTTATTGATATAACAACATTATTTTATTACTAAGTCTCCCTTCTCTTTATTTAGCATTCATTGAATTCTAACTGTTTAAAAATATTTTCTAAATGTTAGTATTTTTTTTGCATCATCTGGGGTAGATTAGAATCATATCAATCATGTAGTGGCTATAGTTTCACCGCCAAGTGTTCTTCTTTTCTTTATTATCCTAATTAGCATTTGGTCCTGCTTACTCTATTTAATTCTCCTAAAACTTCAGATTAAGACCAAATGTAGCTCAAGGCATAGTAGTGTTTTGGGGCCCTGTCTATCAAAGACAATTGAGTTCCCTTAAATGGCTTGTTCCATCTCAGTATAGCAATACTTTTAAAGGGGACCCTAGTTTGCATATTCGACCACATTTATATGAAACGTATATTGTCATAGTATTTTACATTTCCATAACTTTAATAATTGGTGTATATAACCACTTTCTAAATGCTTTCCAGATGTTGTGCTTAATTTCCTCTGATATTGATAAGCGCTGGGAAAGGTGGGTGTGCTGTCCCTGATTGGATTTTGGCACAACAACACCTTGACTCATGACTGCAATCCTTGATATGATATGCAGCAAATGATATCCATGAAAACTGATATTAAAACTCAACTGTTAAGGACAGGTTTGCTAAATAGCAGAGGGAATCCCACCAGCTCAATATTTTACATTAGTAACAAATTGACACATTTATCAAAGCATTTACTGTTTTGATCAGTGTGTAAATCAAACTCCACTTTGTACTGTGGTCTGCTCCCTCTGAGCTCTAATACCCCAATGAATTACAGAGCCCTGGAAATTGGAGAGAACTGTGTACAATTAAAGCAATGCAATTTAATGGGGGTTTAACGATTAGGTTGAAATAATTTTCCATGTTACTCTGATTTAGTAAAGTAGAAAATGATTAGTAGATATCTGCCGCTCGTTATTTTTTTTTTATACAAGCTGTAGCTGTCATTACTGTTCCTAAAAGAAATAATGTGGCTCAGTAAACAACAAGTATGAACTATAATAAATAGACATGTAATTTCTTTATGTTCAATAAAATAATATTTTCATTTGAACAGTCAGGTGGTGTTTTGTTTTGGTTACATTGTGGTCACTAATGGAGAAAAATAAAATACATTCTTTGTGATGCTGATCAGCTCTAATAAGGGTGAAATGATAAATCTTGAAGCCCGGATTAATATTACCTTGTTGTCTGTTGTAAATTCTTTGTGCTGCAGGGAGGGGATTGTATAGCTAGGTAACTAAATAGTTTTTAATGTTTTTTTAATCTTTATTAGAGCCCTTAAAAAAACAACAGCATATTATAGAAAGGGCCTCGTCAGTATGAAAAAGTTAGGTACAAATGAGCCTTTAATTATATAGTGAATAAACGAACCCCTCTTGTAAAATACAAGGATATTATAAGAGGAGTTCCATGACCATTTTATACAGGTCATGGAACTCCAAGGTGACTTCTAATATCCCCATATTTTTCAACAGGGGGTACTTTTTTTATTATAATACACAAGTTTCAGTGAGTCATGTGACAGAAATGACATCACTAAGCTCCGATTATAACAGATGACATCACTAAGCACTGTTTATAAGGATAACATCTACAGTATATTCATGGTTCTTGTGTTTTATAAAACAATACAATATGGCTAATCCAGTTGCTTATGATATTTTTACTGTATTACATTTTTTTTAGCAATAAAATGTTATGAAAGGAACATACATAGTCCCACTTTTCTGAAATGGATTTCCAGTATGACAGATTTAAAGCACCTTAAGCTCTAAAATGGGGGTCCCCAACATTTTTTTTTCCTGTGAGCAACATTTATATGTAAAAAGAGTTGGGGAGCAGTGCAAACACAAAAAAAGGTTCCTGGGTGGTGCAAAATAAGTGCTTTGATTGGCTATTTGGTAGACCCTATATGGACTGGCAGCCTGCAGGAGGCTCTGTTTGGCAGTACACATGGTTTTTATGCAACCAAAACTTGCTTCCAAGCCAGGAAGTAAAAAATAAGCACCTGCCTTTGATGCTAGTGGGAGCAACATCCAAGGGGTTGGTGAGCAACATGTTGCTTTTGAGCCACTGATTGGGGATCACTGCTGTAGATGTTTTAATCACTTTACACTCCTCTACTCAAGCCTGGGGTACCACTCACCTTAAAGTGATACTGACACTAAAACTTTTCTTTTGAAAATATTAATCTACATTAAAAGTTACCTATATGTCATGTTGATCGTTTTTAGCTGATAGTTCTGCTTTTGTAAGTAGAGATGGGCTAATTTGCGGCGAATAAATTCGTGAAAATTTGCCCGCGTCAAAAAAACTGACGCTGGCGCCATTTCTCTCATTTTTCCGGCGAACCAAAACGCCCAAAATTCGCCCATCACTATTTGTAAGCAATTGTTATGAAGTTCCTAAACCTGACTGTTTTGAAAAAATTACTGTCCCTTCTTAACCGGTCAGTTAGAGTTTCTAATGCTAACCGACTACTGCTTCACAAATATGGCAGCCCCCCCTCATAGAGGAACAGGTTAGTAAGAAAGGTAATGTAAAAGCATCAGGCAAAATTATAAATAGCATTCAAATTCAATGTTATGATGGATAATTAAAAAGGTTATTTTCTGATTTGAGTATCTCTTTAATGAACAACCCACCCAATACTAAATGATAGGAAAGGCATTAGAGCTGTAGCTATTTCTGCTGATTAATTAATGACTAAGATGGTAAAGCAGGAATGGGAAAAATGGTAGCTAGGGATATATATACAGACAGAGCAGAGGTTAGGTAGCCATTCCTTGTCTCTAAAACCATACAGTCACACCAACACTTTGTAGCCCATTTACTTAGCTCGAGTGAAGGATTAGAAGAAAAAATACTTCGAATTTCGAATGGTCGAATATGGCTACTTCGACCATCGAATAGGCTACTTCGACCTTCGACTACGAAGTCAACTTCGAATCGAATGATTCAAAGTAAAAATCGTTCGACCATTCGATAGTCGAAGTACTATCTCTTTAAAAAAACTTCGAACCCCCCTAGTTCGCCACCTAAAACCTACCGAGGCCAATGTTAGCCTATGAGGAAAATCCTTCGAATCGAACGATTATTTCTTTGATCGTTTGATCGTAGGAATAGCGCTAAATCCTTCGACTTCGATATTCGAAGTCGAAGGATTTCAATTCGGCAGTCGAATATCGGTTAATTAACCCTCGATATTCTACCCTAGGTAAATCTGCCCCTAAAGGTGGCCATACACGGGCAGATAAAGCTGCCGATATCGGTCGTTTGGACCGATTTGACAGCTTATCTGCTCGTGTATGGGGGCTTCCGACGGGTCTTCCCGATCGATATCTGGCCACGATATTGATCGGGAAGGTTGGATTTTTACCCGACCGACCCGTCGGAGCCGCTTAGCGCATCGTAATTCGATCGTTCTGCATATCGGGGAAAGATCCGCTCGTTTGGCGTTGTCGCCAAACGAGCGGATCTTGGAGTCTATGGCCACCTTTACAGGTGGAAACCTTGGCTGGCCACGAATGGGGTAGCTTTCCAACTTTAAGGATCAGATCTATCACTTGCCACAGACCAATATCTTTTATTTAGGGTGATCTGCTGTGAGCTTTGGACACATCTGAGCCTTTTTAGCCTATATTACAATTAATCTGTCTTTCAAGGCACCATTATAACTATTCTGAGGAGTGTAAAAAATTAGCAACTGCATTAAATAACTGTACCATCTGCACCTTAAGACTGTTATTAAACTCAGGCTAATCAATATGCATCCCATACTTATTGCAAACGAAGCCAAGTATTAAATGGAGTAATTTATGACAACAGCTCTTGCTACAGGATGTACAGAAAAAATTACAGAAAAACACAGGCTGGGTTGGGTGTTGTAACATGTAAAGAAATGGGCCATAAAGATTTATAGTATTGCTTTTCCATCTAACCGAGGTCACTCCTATTTGCACACTTTTAAAGACAACAGGAGGCAATGTTCAGCACTCCATTGGTTGCTAAAATACAGTTCCCATCATCATCTCACCAGTACAACTGTTTGGAACTTGCTGAAAGTCACCTGCTATTATACATACAACATACGCAGTCTTATTTTCCTAATTCAAGGTATTTCTAAATAATTTTGCTTTCCTGTGTGCATGTAGATTTTAATTGCTTCATTTTACTTTGCTATTCTGTCAACGTTTCTGCTTAGTCAGAGATAACCATCTTATTTCTAAACTGTCTATTGCATTTTTTATCAGGTGGGGTAAAGCCACATCTTTTGGAATAGCCCTTTGGAAGGCATTAGGAAATGTGTCTGAATAAAATATTAACATGGAATACATGCAGATCTGTTGGTAGAACTCTATTTCTGAATTTCCCAGCATAGTTTTTCCTTATAATATGTTATCGGGGCACTTTGGCATACATAAAACATGATTTTCTTCTACATAATTTACATTCATAAAATTAAAGACTTAAGTGGGCCTATTTTCCTAGTGCCGCTTGCAAATCCACTTCATTTACGTTATTTTCGTTTAAGAATGGAGAGTTTTTTTTATTCTACATAGTGTTTCAAAGCACCCTGTGCATTTACTGGCAATTACATTTATGGATTTAGAATACAATGCAGGGGCAATTCTGTTAAAATTGTAGTTTTAAAATTATGAATGTGTTAAAAAGAGACATAGTATATAGAGTAGGCATGGGCAAATAGAGACCCTCCATATTTTCTGGAACTGTACTTTTCTGCATTCTGCTCATGGTAGGTTATTGTGGGGTGCTGGGAGTTTATACTAATTTAGTCATATAAAATAGGTGAAATTTTAATTGTGTGTATCATTTGCTAGGTACAAAAATTTCTTAAAAAGTGTACTTTGCCATTGATAAAACAAGTTGAAAAGACGAGCTGTAAAAGAATTAAAAGCAGGAAAAGTCTAAAGTCTACAGTGTGCATGCACTATACCCTGGCACAGCAAATTTCTGACTATGTCAGGATCTCTAAAGTATGTCTAATGAGCAATATCTATGAAAAAGGAAGAATGTTTTTGATTGTTACATTTAAAATAATGGCTGTATAGGAAAGCCCTAGAGCTATAAACGCAGGGGCTGCATGACTAGGGTTGCCACATTTTGACCCATCTAAATCTGGGCAGGGGGTGGGGCCGTGACATATTGGGGGTGGGGTTGTGATGTGACAGGGGTGGGGTTGTGATATCAGGGGCAGGTCTATGACATGGAGATCTGCCGATCACTGCGTAGGGAAAATTTCCTAATTTGGAAAACTGGGCAGGCAGTTTTGACTCAAAAAAAAACTGGGCTGTCAGGGTCAAAACCAGACAGGTGGCAACCTTATACATGACAAGGGATATGAATGACAAACAGCCAGATTACATTAGTTTATATTTAGAGATTGGCAGAATCAAATACAAAAAAGGGGGTTGTGGGTGCACTCCTAAGGCTAAGTTGAAATGTGTTTAAAGTACAATGGAAGTGCTACTGACTTGGCCAATTAATCAATGCACATTCCATGGTCCCCTGTCTCATAAGTAATTCAGTATATATGCAAGTGATTGTGTTTCCAAAAACAGGGGTTTTTCAGTTACAAAGTTATGATCATAAAGTTGATAAGACACCATACCACGTCAAGGTAAACCCCACACAGTGGTCCCTAACTTGTTTACCTCTGGTCATAGGGGCAAATTTACTAAAGGGAGAAGTGACTAAAGCTGGCGAAAATTTGCCAGCCTGAAGTCATTTCAGTGCTTTGCCGATTTACTAACAGTCGCTGGCGTAACTTCGCTAGCGCAAGTTTCGCTCTGGTGAAAGAGTGTTTACTTTGCAAATTCACTAAGATGCGGATTTGACTGAACGTTGCCTCTTGTGCCAGACTTGCCTTCGCCACCTCAGACCAGACGAAGTGCAATAGAGTAGATAGTAAATAGATGAAAAGTCAGAAAAAACGCTGGCGGTGATAGGCTGCAAAAGATTGTACATTTTTTCTGGGGTATCTGGCTTCCACCTACATTTCCTAACATATGGCACATAAACTATACACTGGGCTCATGTGTAGGGCAATATAACAACTCTATTTTATTTTATTAAGGTTCCCTGGGTTTGTGTAGTGAAATGTATTTGCTGCAACATATACGTCCATTCAACTTTAACTTCCCACCGCAAATTAGCCAATGCTAACGCGACTTCGCTTTGCTTGCCACGGTAACGCTAGCGCAACTTCAGATTTTAGTGGATTAGCGTTGTCCTGGCGAATATACGCCTGGCAAAGTCTTGCGATGTGAGTAAAGCCGTCGCTGTTGAATTTTCAGAGGTTAGTGAATTTATATAAAAAAAAGTCTTGTACCAATCTGCATAGTAGCAGTACTTGGGATAAGTGTCTCCTGAACCGTGGTTTCAGTCTGAGGGCTAGATCCTCCCCCACCACTAGCTTTTGCGGCTTTTAAGAGAGAGAGACTGGCCAAGCCATTTTAAAAAAAAACCAATGAAATAATGGAAAAATAAATGTGTGGAATAGGTGCACACTTGGAAAGTGTGGATGTATGGGTGTGAGTATAGGTAAAAGTATAGGTGTGAGCAAAAATAAGCTAAAAAAGACAAGCTAAATAAAGGTGTGTAATAGGCGTAATAAGTATAAATAGGTGCAAAAGTGTTACCTGGTGGCAGGCACTTCAGATATCACAGATAATAACATAGGACCACCATTAGTTAAACGGGCTGGGTATGGTATGCTACAAACCACATGAAGCTCAGCCACAGCTTCCAGCTACATTTCAAATACAAAAAAATAAGGTTGTGGGTGCACTCCTAAGATAAAATGTGTTTAAAGTGCAATGGAAGTGCTACTGACTTGGCCAATTAATCAATGCACATTCCATGGTTCCCTGTCTAAGTAATTCAGTATAAATGCAAGTGGAGCACCATGTCTCCCCCATTATTGAAATGCCCTTTTATTAGACACCAGTGGGATCACCTGACTATAGCTGGAAAGGGTGGGAGCTACAACATGGAGCTGGACACGACACCTGTATAAGCTATAACAAACAAGAGAAATGTTGTGCTCACCGCTAATTTTTAAAAACATTGGGCTTAACGTTTTTAAAAATGAGTGGTGAGTACAACTTTCCCTTGTTTGTTATATATGATAGGTTAATGAATCTGCAATGGTTTACAATGCGCCTACCTGCAACAGGTTGTGTAATAGCAACACTATTGTTTTCAGAGTTCTGCAGTCAGTATCTGTGTTAGTTTGGCTTTAAAATACATTGGCTGGTAGAAAGCTATTTTATATAATAATGAATTGTGAAAGCCAAGTACCAAAGGGCGGATTTGTGGTGCTTACATGGCAAACTTTGTTTTCTTTGTTTATCAAACAAATAAACACAGTTGCGAAAGAAACAATGTGGTACTGCTGTAACATCAATCAGGCGTATGGCGAATGATTTATAGAGTGCAATGTTTCAAACCTGACCCTATCAAATCTCAGAAACCACTTAAAAAATAAATTTACTCTGGCCTCTCTCACCCCTTTTTAGAAAAAGGTGACTAAGATGTAATTTATAAGTCATACTTTCATTAATGCTTTCAACTTTCTTATGCTCAGCATTGCTGCCCTCTCCACTGCAAAAGGGGGAACACTTGATCACTATGTAACCTAAGACCCTTTGAGGGGGTTTGGGACAAATGATCAACTCATAAAAAAGAGCTGCACTCTGCGTTATCCTGCAATAAATTCACCAAGCTTTCAAGTACATCAAACAGCGCAACCTGAACTAGCCATTTTGCTTTTGGAAAGTATGGGCTAATGCAGGTCTAATGAGCAGCTGGGTAGTGGGCTTCCAACGGCATGCCTAATGTTTTCCAGGAGGATATCATATGGATTACATAAAAGTCAGGCAGGCCGAGGAAAGCTGGGAATATCGCTGCTGTTTAAGTAGACTCTGATATACAAATTGTTATTGTCTTGTACTGTAAATCAGAAATACAATTGGCTAACTAAGCTGGGCTCTGTTTCAAGTTTCAAAGACCCCTTCGGCTTTTCTCATATTTATAAATGGCACCTGCAGAATAGAACATGGATGGGGTGGGGGTTTAAAAAGATCACATTTCATGGCAAAACAAGGAAAATGCACCAGCTATGTTTTTACAAAATGTATCAATAGATAAAGCTGAATAACCTGAGGTTCTCATGCCTCCAAAAAATTACATTTAGTTCAAATGCATTATATGATTTTTCAGATGTAATGCCATAGACCCCATATGTAATAAAGTGGACTCATTTTGCCCAGGGGCAGTAAAGATATTTGATTCTAAACCAGTGAACAGTAAATGCTAAATATTTCTATGGCATAAAGTACCCGGGCAAATGGGGTAATGTGATAACAAGTCTAAAGTTTGCCCTCATCTAGTAACCCACAGCAACCAATGAGATGTCTTGTATTCAAGCAGCTGGCCAGTAAACACTA